>NC_056739.1:76206064-76506064 GCF_019279795.1 Protopterus annectens | reverse complement strand
CACATGGTCCCTAATTTTACTAAAGGCAAGGCACAGATCACCCTTCAGGAGTCTATAAGATACTGAATAAGGGGATGTGCTTCTAGTCTTTTTTGGTAGAATAGGGGTTTCAAGCCAATGATCGTCTTAGTTAGGAATCTCACGGTTCTTTCTAATTGTTTGATATGCCTAGTGAGGTACATTCCAAAGGGGTTGTTGTATTCAGTAATTGCCTAGTAGGAACTGACTATAAGGTGACAATGGCCTCTTTAGATCTTGCTGATATTCCTTTGGTATTTAGCTGCACTAAGTAGAAGGACTTTCTGACTATTGTTATGTGATCATCAATGGAAAGAGGCAATTATCAACTCACGTTGCAAGGTCTTTCACAACATTCTCATTTTTGATTGGGAAATTGTCTATATTATATGCAGGGGAGGGGTTGTTTACTAAATGTGACAATATTACACTTTTTTGGCACATTTTTAGTACACTAGCTATTTATAAATGTTAAGTTCTTGCTGAAGAGCTTCTTCTGAAGGGAAGCTGACAGTGTCTTCCATTTTACAGTCATCTGCAAACTTAGTTAGCCAGAGGTCTTGGTTCATGACCTGAAGATTGAAAAAGTAAATACTGAACAAAAGTGGTCGCAACAATGAGTCTTATGGGACACCATTGGTCACATTTATACTGTCTGATAAGACACCTGCTAGCAGCGCTATGTGTATTCTGTCTTTTACTCAATTTGCTAACTGTATTACTACTTAAGGTTTTATTTGTAATGCGTTAAGCTTACTAACAATGCTAGCATAGAGGATGGTGTCAGAGGCCTTGACCAGGTCAAGGAACACCAAGTTATCAGGAAGGCTTGTGCCAGCAGACAGTGCTACTTTTTCAGAGAAGTAGGCCACTTTCATTAGACATGATCTACCATTGACAAGGCCCAGCGGCTGTGGAATGAGCTGGATTTCTTTTTTTAGTATCATAGTTTATCAAGTCAGTTATAATATGTTTCATGACTTTGCAGATAGGACTTGTTGGGCTTATGGCCTATAATTCCTAGGATGAGTGGTAAAGTCACCTTTGTAGAGTGGCATCACTACTGCTGTTCACCAAACCTCAAGGACATGGGAAGTGACTAAACTCAGGTGACATAGTTTTAGTGGCTGTGCCAGGCCTTGTTTCATAGGTTCATAGGTAGGTACTAGGCTATTGGCCCAAGGGCCTACGTAAGCCTAGCCAACAATGTTCCCTGGCTTACGCCACCCAAGAAAGTTATTTTCCTGTGCCACTGTCGAGCAGAGACACAGAAGTGATCCCCGGGGTGTATTTCCTATTTTCCATCCACTCATCTAGATTTTTCTTGAAGAGTGCTAATGAAGAACTTTGCTTGACATAGATGGGTAGCTTGTTCCAGAGTATGGAAAGTCTCCGGGACAAGAATCTATCCCTCCAGCATTTCCTGTTTTTTGTGGTGACAAGGTTTAGGTCCCTAGAGTGTGTAGCTCGGAAGGATTTCTTTAAGTGTAGCATTTCAACAGCTCTGGGTTTGACATAGCTTTATATGTTAGGCAGAGATTACTTCGGAGTAGGCGATATGCTACGGAGTAAAGCTGGAGTTTTTTGAGGCGGTCAGTGTAGGGCATTTGTTTGAGGTCAGTAATCCTCTTTGTGAGGTACTTCTTTGGCCTTTCTAGCTGCTGCAGATGTCTTGTGAGGTACATTCCAAAAGGGGTGTTGTACTCTATAATGGGTCTAATGAGTGTCGAGTAGAGGGAAGTTTAACAGATATGTATATTATCAGGCCCCTTGGAGGAAGTATTTTTAGTTTTTGGGAGTACCTTCAGTGCATGTCCTTTACTGGTGATGGGGGGACTGAGAGATTCAGGGTTTAGTGGGCTTTGGGTAGTTGTCTCTGGCTAAAATTTGCACTCAATTTGTTTGCTAGTACATTGGTAATGTCTGCTGGATCAGAGTAGGTGTTGCCATTATGAATAAATTCAGAGCACAGTTGGGTGTTATTTCTTAGTTTCCTAGTGTAGTTAAAGAAGGATTTGCAATTATCCTTTCAGATGTTAACTTAAGTTCATGGACTGCTTTAATAGATGGAGTAGTAGTATTTTTCAAGTTTTTAGTCAATTTTCTGGCTGATTATTTTTGCCTATGTATCAAAATTTTCAATACAGATGTTGACTGTTATGGTTTTACTTGTGGTAAGGGTGCACAAGAACACTCTGAGAAATCTGGTGTGTGTGTGTGTGTGTGTGTGTGTGTGTGTGTGTGTGTGTGTGTGTGTGTGTGTGTGTGTGTGCGTGCGCAAGGTGAGTATGTGTGTGTGTGTGTGTGTGTGTGTGTGTGTGTGTGTGTGTGTGTGTGTATACTAGCCTTAAATGCAGACAAAGTTGTACTTTGCTTGAGCTGTAGTGGTAACTTATTCCATAGGTTGAGGAGGGTCTATATTACTTTAGCGAAAGACGTATTCAGCAAATACGTCTTTATTGCTCACTAGCCACCAAAATGAACTTCTGCGAACTGTGGAATTTTTCCCATGGTTCGGAAACACTTGGCCATCCTCTCAACTTTGCCTTTTCCCCCATTGTATTGCAATCTCAGAGTTGGTATATGTAGTTAGGGTGGTGTGGGGGGCACAGACCCCCATTTTGGGGGATATGGGGAGGTGAAGCCTACCACTTGGGTGTATATAATTTACTGCTTTCTGTGCTCCATACATTTGGTGGACTAGTGTTTCTCAACCATGGGAAAAATTCCGGGATTTGCTGAAGTTAATTTTGGCAGATGGTGAGCGATGAAGACGTATTTGCTGAATACGTCTTTCACTGAAGTAATATAGACCCACTGAGGATGCATTCAGTTGGGAACCTGTCACTCCAGTGTTATTTGTTCGTGAAATCAAGGTCCCTGGTATGGGTATCTGCAGAGTCACTGGTATTCTGAAAACATAGGAAGTCAAGCAGGACTGGGCCTTTCATAGTTTACAGTGCAAAACACAGGTCTCCTGAGAACAGCTGGTAGACTATTGAGCATAAGGAAACTTGTGCTACTCTGTCAGGATAGTGTGTGAGTTAAGGTCTTTAAATATTGTGATTAAAGATCACTGGGGCCTTTCTAGCTAAGTGTTATGTGTGGATTTTACATACCACGGGCAGCACTGTATTCCATCATGGTCTGATGAGGTGAAAATTTTAGATTTTGAAGATATTGGTATTAAAATTTAATGGGAAAGTTAGAAGTATTTACTAACTATGACATAAACATGATGATGAAATGAGAGAGAGAACTGTCCACATATGTACTTAGGTCTCTTACGACCATATCTGTTTGAGAAGTACCAATTATAACACATAATATAGGAATAACTTTTTTCTGAATGCTACCATGATGCTTTTTTTCATTTTAGTTTAAGACTTTTTCAGTGCACAAGGTATATGTATATTCCAGTGCTTTTTGGAGCTGTTTAGTATCAGTGGATGAGGGAATAATAGTGCCGAGCTTGCAGTCATTAACAAAGTTGGCCAACCACACTTTGGGATATTGGCTTTGATGTCTGCAAAATATTTATTTTTATTTATTTATCTGACATATGTTTACCGGGAAAGTCTATCTGGCTCAAAAATAATCTGTTTTCAGCAGAGGCCTGGGGAAAATAATCTCCAACTAACAGACAATTACAAACATCCATAATGTTACATTTTAGTTTTAAACAGTGTGTAGATTGGTTTAAACTCATATCGAGAAACAAAACACCCAAGCATTCTTTCATAGGGAGTGGCATGTTAGACTTCAATATGCCGCGGTGGTACGTCGGTAGCGTTGTTACCTCACAGCAAGAGGTTCTCCCGTTCGATTGTCGGCTGGGCTTGGGAGTGCCTTCTGTGTGGAGTCTGCATGTCCTCCCTCCAGTTGGGTGGACATTCGAAAGACATGCGTGCGTAAATGGGCGTGCCTTCATTGAAGGTTGGGTGTCGAGCTGACACATCGGCGTTTCGTAAAAATCTACTGCCAATCATTAGCAGACCGGAGTTCCGCTGTGACGACCCCTTACCAGGAAAAAGCTGAAAAGACAAACAACACTTTGACAGAGTAATGTGATGCTGATCAGCTACTACATTATAATAAAAAAGAGAAAGCATTTGTGGGGGGATGAGGGAAGAGTGTAGAAGAGAGATTAGCTGAAAACAGTATGTAGAATAAAAAAAGAGGGGTTATGGAAGCCATGTTACCCAAGTGGGTAAGACAGTAGAGCAGAAGTTAGCCTGGAGAAAATCAGACAGGAAAGAAAATGGTGAAGCCATGTTATCTGGGAGATGAGCAGGTGTACAGCCATGTATTATTTAGACTGTTTTAGTGAGGATTTGAAGGCTTCCAGATTAGTAATGGTTCTTGTGGAAAGGAGTGAGTTCCAGACCTTAGCAACTGAGTAAGAATATAAGCTTTGTCCTGGTACTTTAGAGGGTTTGGAAATAGCAAGGAGTTTTTTGTCTTCTGATGTTAGGGTTCTATTGGGGTGTAAGGTTTAACTATCATGTGACTCAGGGATGAGCATGCTAAAGGTTTATATATGATGCTGTGTAGGGTTAAGAGCTGGACATAATGGAGTTGGTTAGAGAGTTCAAGCCATTGCAGCATATGTAATGCTGTACAATGATATGTGTTGATCTTAGAGTTAGTGGCAAACTTGGCTATTTTATTGTAGCAGCGTTCTAATTTGGATGTGATAGAGGACTATAAATAAATAAATGTCCAGCAGGAGGGGGCTCAGCACTTATCCCTGCAGAATCCCACTGTTTGCATATTTATATTCAAGCAAGGTACCAACAGTTTTCACAACCTAGGATTTGTTGAATAGTCAGTTTCTAATCCAGCACATAATACAGGGGTTTGCATTAAGTTTGTCTAACTTTTCAATAACATGGGTATGAAGGATAGTGTTAAAATCCTTAGTCAGATCAAGATAAGCAGCATGCACAGAGTGACCACTGTCTACAGTGTCTGTAACCTTTTCACAGACGTTTACTGCATTCAGGAGACAGGATCTGCCCTTCAGAAAACCAAACTAAGTGGGGTCTTTGTCAGGTAGGCTGCCTGTTTCTACATAAATGAGTTCCGCTATGAAACATTCCATGGCTTTGCATATAAGGGTGGTGTGGCTGAAGGATCTATTAATTGATTGGATCTGTAGAGGGGTCACCCTTGCATAGAGGAGTCACAGTGGCTATTTTCCAGGCAACAGGTACAAACCCTTTGCATAAGCTGTGGTTAAACAGTTTAAATAGCAACTCATATACTGATGACAATGCAGTATTGTATGTTATTTAGTCCCATAGAACCATTATTTTATGCTCTGGCCAAGACTATAACACTTATTCCAAGGCAATTTCAGAAGAAACAGAATTTGCAGGGATAGTGTCAACAACAGTTGGGTCAATATGGTAAATTTATCACAAAATGTATCCTATAATATATTGGCAATATCATTGGGATTGGAATGTGTGATATTATCTGAGCTCAGTTCATTGTTGAACATTATTCCTTAATTTCCTGACATAACTGAAGAGACATAGTTTCATAGTTTAGTACTAGGCTATCTGCCCTGGGGCATTTATAAGCCTAGCCATAGTGATGTGGCTTTCGCCACCCCATGTAATGGTACAAAAGTGTACAGAATAGATTTAGAATACTGTGTCTCTGTCTAGTAGTGACACAGTGAAGACCCCCTTACATAATAGATTTAGTTTACTGTGCCTCTGTCTAGTAGTGACACAGAGATGACCCCTGGGGTAAACCTATGATCTCCCATCCACTCGTCAAGATTTCTCTTGAAGAGAGTCAGTGAGGGGCTCTGCCTAACATGAACTGGGATTCTGTTCCAGAGTATGGGAAGCCTCTGAGTTATGAATCTGTCCCTCCAGCATGTCCTATTCATATTTGTGCTGAGGTTTAAATCTTTAGCACTCGTGGTTCTGATGGATTTGGATTTTTTGAGGTGGAGCATGTCCATCAATTCCTGATTGGACATGGCCTTGTACGTCAGGCACAGATCACCTCTGAGTAGGTGGTATGCTACTGAATAGAGCTGGAGTTTCTTTAGTCTGGCAGCATATGACATATGTTGGAGACCCTTGATCCTCTTGGTGAGGTACTTTTGGGGTCTCTCTAGCTGTTGCAAGTGCCGGGTGAGGTACATACCAAATGGGCCATTGTACTCAATCATGGGCCTGATAAGGGAGGAGTATAGGGGTACAATGACCTCCTTTGATCTGGATGTGAATCCCTTCATGATAAGGTGGGCAAGGTAGAAAGTCTTTCTAACCACTTTGGCAACGTGGGTGTCAAATGAGAGGTCACTATCGACTTGGGTCCCCAGGTCTCCGATTACTTTTTCCATACTCAGTGGGTTACTGTCTATGTGATAATTTGTGGGTACTTTGTTTTTCCCAAAGGGGATGACTATACATTTTTTGGCATTTAGTTTAAGGCCATGACTTCGGCACCAGTTGTCTGTTTCAGTGAGGCCTTTCTGTAGGATGTATGTGTCAGCTGGTGTATCGACTATGGCGCCTAGTTTGCAGTCATCTGCGAACTTTGTCAGCCATAACCCTCCCATGTTTGCTTTCACATCTGAGAAATAAATGCCGAACAAGAGGGGTCCCAGGACAGAGCCCTGTGGGACACCACTTGTGACTGGCTTTGAGTCTGACATGGCTCCAGCAATTTTGACTTTATGGGTTCTATCCTTTAGCCGGTTTGCAACCCATCTTGTGACATATGGATTTACATTTAAGCTGTTGCCAGAGTGGGGAATTGTGTCGAAAGCTGTAGCCAAGTCCAGGTAGGCTGTATGGACTGCTTTGCCCTCGTCAATGGCTCTAGTGACTGTTTCGAAAAAGTCAACCAGGTTCAAAAGGCAGGATCTGCCCTTTACAAAACCGAACTGGGTGGGATCAAGTGACTGTAAGTCCCCAATGTCTCTGTTTATGAGTTCCATAATGATTCTTTCCATAGCTTTGCAGACCAGGCTGGTTAAGCTTATGGGGCAGTAGTTACCAAGGTCTGTAGAGGTGCCTCCTTTGTGGAGTGGGACTACTGTTGCTGTACGTCAGTGTTTAGGTACATATCCTGTAGTAAGGCTAAGGTTAAATAGCATTTTTATGGGCGGGTTTAGCTCCTCTTGGAGTTCACGTAGCACACAACCTGGGATACCGTCAGGTCCCATTGATGCTGTGTTTTTAGCTTTGCTGAGGGCGGTTCTCACCTGGACATCTGAGATGACAGGGAGGTTACATTCAGCTGGGATAAGTATTTCTTCATTTGGGGGTGAGGGAGGGGAGAAATATGCACTGAACCTGTCTGCCAGAATGTTGGCAATATCTGTGGGTTCAGTGTATTTTTTGTCATTGTGAACTAACTCTGAACATAACTGAGGGTTTCCACCCAGGTTTCTAACATAGCAAAAAAAGGCCTTGTGGTTATCTTTAGTGTCCATAGCGATTTTTCTCTCAAAGTTGGCCTTGGATGTTTTTATGAGAGAACGTAGCTTTCTATTAGTGCTGATCAGAGATGCCTTCTCTTTATGGGATTTTGCTCTGTCGTGCAGTAGCTTCCTTCTTTTGTTATACAATTTGTTTATGGCTGGGGTCCACCAGACAGGACGCCTGCCCTTGGTGGAGAGGGTCTTGGTTTTATTTGGGATTGCATGATCCATGCATTCTTGGAGATGTCCGTATAAAGCATTTGTGAAGGATTCTGCATTGTGGGATGTGGTTTCCACTGGCACAGTGGGCTTAAAGGATACCATCTCAGTTTTAAGAAGTGTAAAGTTGGCTTTTGAGATGTTTTTCACTGTAGTCTTTTGTGTTGTGGGTGGAGGTGGGATATGTATATCCAGAGTGATTAATTTGTGGTCAGATCTCACTAGTGAGGGGTATACTTCCGGTGTGGAGCACTTTGTCCCCATGTTTGTGATGATCAGGTCTAGTATATTATCTCCCCTTGTGGGAGAGGTGACTAGCTGTTCCATTGCATTTGAATTTATGAATTCCAGGAACCTTTGGGCTAGGGTGTTTGGGCTAGAATAATGCACCCAGTCTATGTTAGGGTAGTTGAAGTCTCCCACTATGATGGTGTTTGGTGAGACATTCATATCCTCCAATGTCTTCAGGAAGGCTGAATGGGGTTCCTGAGATTGGGAGGGTGGTCTGTAACATGCTACCAGTTGTATAGCAGTTTTGCCTACGATTAGTTGCACCTGGATGGTCTCTGATGCTTCATGTGTTGCCACTAACCTGGAGGTGTGGGTGTCCTTGATGAATATGGACACTCCCCCTCCCTTTTTGGTTTGGCCCGAGTTTTGGGGCCGAAAAGCATGATACGAGGTATAGCCTGGTAGCGCTGGGGTGCTCTCAGGAGCCTTGAACATCTGTATCTTCCTTTGTTATCTCTGTCAACCTCTGGTTCTGCTGTGGTTTACATTTTATAATAGTGCTCTTAATGTCCTTGCTGGCATATTTTAGTGTGATCTTGGGATAGGTGCATGGAGATTTCTTACAACCTTTCATTATTTTTCTTCCTTCTTAAACAGTTTATTAATAGGGGAGTTCCAGCAGAGAGGTCTATTCCTTATTTAGCATTACATTTAGGACAACCAGGTAACAAATGTATATTTGTTTAGATGCAGGTAAAATTTGGAGGTGAATGTGGTGGCCCTCATTTGGGTCCATGTGTGGCTGATTTTTGGTAATTTTGCAGAGGTCTTCTACAGGTTGAAGTAAGTTTGCCCTGGAGAAGTCCTTAAAGATGGTTTCAATTGGAGATGGGATGGTACCATTAAGCCTGACAGAGAAGATAACTGATTTGTGTTGAGTTTAACCAGGGATGAGGAGGTGCATGTTGGGGGTATGTGCAGGGAATAGGTGGGTAAGTACCAGGTCAATGATATTAGACCCTATAGTGGGTAGTTTTACAATCTTCTCTAGAGCATTGCTACTAACAAAGTCTACTAAGCACTGGGCATATCCATTTAATAGGTGTAGCTGTATGTGCAGATGTAGGTGTAGTGTAGTGTAGTGTAGGTGCAGGTGTAGATGTAGTATAGGTGTAGGTGTAGTGTAGGTGTAGGTATAGTGTATGTGTAGATGCAGTGTAGGTGTAGGTGAAGCTGTAGTGTAGGTGCAGGTGTAGATGTAGTATTGGTGTAGGTGTAGTGTAAGTGAAGCTGTAGTATAGGTGTAGCAGTAGTGTAGGTGTGCTAGTTAGTGTTTGTTTCTGTAACTAAAGTCCTCTAACAAGAAGATATTTGGTTTAATATTTAACACATCAGTTGTATGAAGGTAATTTCCATGATCTTTGGAGAAAATTGATGGGGATCTGCAGCTAGCGATAAAGTAATAGTTGTATTTAGTAAGTGTGATTTTAATGTCTAGGAGCCCCAAGTTAGTGTTGTGGGTAATTTGATGTGAGATGATGGTGTTTCTGAAAATTACATAAACTGCCCTACAGTTAGAGAGAATGCTATCGTCACATTGAAACACAAATATGAATATGCTTGACTTGCAGGAGGGCTTCAGTTTCTGTTATCATTCTGCTTAGACTCCTGAATTGAGTAGTATCACCATGATGTTGACAGAAATTGGATTTGAGTTTGCTATGTATAAATGACTACTAAAATCACTTATCTTGTTTGGCTGTCTTGGCATCATTCTTGGTGAAGGCAAGATATTATTCAAGACCAGTGTCCTTTCTGCCTCTGACATGTATAGTATGTCCCTTCATGTCTCTCTGCATGTCCCTCTGGGTGGAGCACATCAGATCATTCAGTCCCATTTGGTCACCACTAGGTTATAGTCATACTTGTCTCTGTCTGGTTTAAGGGATCTGAGGATCTTTGTGACATAAGCAATCCTGCCACCAGGCAAGTATCTTACAGTTACCGTGTTCTTGTCCAGTCTGGTGAGTGTGAAGTCTGTATACATAACTATATAGTCATCTATGACTAAGACATCTTCCTGTATGGCAGGCGACTTAGTATGCTTGTTTCCCTGGTGACTCGTGGTGACCTGTGCGGAGTTGCAGTATGTGGGAGTAGAGAAGCAGTACGTGTTGCCTGGTGTGCTGAAGACAGACATCTTTTAGAGTGTGTTCTAGGACGCTTTGGCAAATGTTTCTTAAAGCCTTAGTGTAAGTTCTAGACTTAGTTTAGTTTCTCCATATGCTTAAGTTTTGACATATCATAAGGGGAAATGGACCCCTTTCTTAAGTCTGGGCATAATTAAAGTTCATGAAATTCATTTTGCTTCAGTCTTTGAGATTTGTCACAAGTGCTTTTCTCAGCACCTACAATGTACCGAGAATCTGGCCTCTTTTTGCATTTCATAAGAGGTTACTTTTACTGGTAGCATATCTAAATATGTTTGTAGATTATATTTTAATAGCTCAGTTGCCCCTACTAAAACTGGAACTGTCTGTGTATCCTTATTCCATATTGCTCTAGTGTCTGCTTGCAAATCGTGATATTTTACAAATTTATATCTTTCAATTCATAAGACAATGTAGTCATTGTGTGTAGCAATTTCAACAATCAAAGCAATTACTGTCTTTTTCGCTTGATCTATAACATCTGCTCTGTTTGATTCTGCCTTCTTAGCTGCTGATGTGAAGCAATCTCATGTAATCATTATTTTATCATCTTCAGCAGTCCTTTGTGGTCCATGTGGTGTGTTGTGACTGGTGTTGTGATATTATTTTAAGTTATTTTGTTTTTACTAACTCTATGAACTATAGTACTGTATTCAGTGGTCAGATGAGTGAGGTATAAAGAATTAGAGTGATAACTTTGCAGTCACCAGGCATACCTTTTACATCTACATGTATTACAGACTACGTGTGCCTGAATGTGACAAGTGCTCACTGCTTATATTAGTCTCAATTAAAGCACCTAGCTTTTTAACTGATGGTGTCAGTCTTATAAAATCTATATATTTATGTAATTACAATTTATATCTTTTTTGGCAAGTTATATGATCCTGCAATAACTGACAGTAAAGATGAAGTAATTGTTGCACCAGGTATGTATTTCTTCTAGATCATCTTGAGGAATGTTGTTATTTATTGAAGTAATTATTATTTATTGAAGTAATTATATTACCTAGCTTTCTTTCTTCAGCATATTTGATTATCCAGAACCTATTTCCCACTGACCTTAAGTCTCACTTCAAAGTAACCCCAGCTATTACATTTAAAAATAGACCTAATGCTAAGATAATTTTAGAAAGACTGCCAAGAACAGTTTATAATGGTTTTACAACACTTTTTACAGCACTTTTAAATGTGGCCGGTGCAAACAGTGTTATTACATTGATATAGACCTTGAGGGTTAATTATTGGTGATTGTACAAAAATGGATGAGGAACGATCGATATCATTGTTTGTCTGCGAGGGCTGTGTACCTGTCTAGATCTAGTACGTCTGGCATTTTATGTCAGAAAAACTAATAATACTTTGAACAAAAGAATTTACCAGAATATTTACATCATTGATAAAAAGGACAACAAAAGTGCCCTAGCCAGGCATGCTGTGTCTCGTAGGAATTTGACTATGTTTAAGTTTTTTATTTCAGAAAAAAATAATCCTTTCTGTTTATGGTGGTGATTGACAAAACCAATTGTTGTATTAAGAAATGCTATGGTAGTTACAGTTGGATTCATCTAATTCACCTGACCTCAACAAGGCCATGTTTATCACTAATGGACTGAGGTTTAGAGCATTACAACTGTAATATTGTTTTATTTTAACATTCAAACTTGTTTTTAGTTTGTTTTTAGTTTCAAGATAATTTCTGATACATTTACAGAAAATAGTGTACTGTACCTTTAACTTTTTTTGGCAGGCTTTGACTACATTGTAATTGATAGGCTTTTTAAGTGTGGGTGTGTATGAGCTAAGGTTTTTAAATGTTCTTTCTTTATTTGCATGTTTTTTATGGTTCTGACGATGACTGTGGTTTTAAAATAGACGAAAGTGCTTGCCCAATATTAATAAAGTGTATGCTTCGAGTTGCTCTGCTACCTGGTCATTTGTTTTTGGAATATTTGGATTTTCTATGTACCAGAGTGGGTTGCTTCATAGGTTCATAGGTTCATACTAGGCTATCTGCCCAAGGGCATTTATAAGCCTAGCCCATAGTTATGTGGCTTTCGCCACCCCTTTAGTTTGAATAAAAACTATGCCTATTATTTTGCTGTGCCTCTGTCAAGCAGTGACACTGAAGTAATCCCTGGGGTATATCTGCGATCTCCCATCCATTGGTCAAGATTCCTCTTGAACAAGGCCAGCGAGGTGCTCTGCCTCACATGTACCGGGATTTTGTTCCACAGCATAGGGAGTCTCTGGGTGATGAATCTGTCCCTCCAGCACGTTCTATTTATAACCGTGTCAAGGTTTAAGTCTCCCGCCTTGTGGTTCTGAGGGATCTAGATTTTTGAGGTGAAGCATATTCATCAAATCTGGGTTTGACATGGCCTTATATGTCAGGCACAGGTCACCTCTGAGCAAGCGGTATGAGACTGAATAGAGCTGGAGTTCTTTCAGTCGGGCAGCAGAAGACATATTTTTGAGACCCTTTATCCTTTTGGTGAGGAACTTTTGGGGCCTTTCAAGCTGCAGCAGGTGTCGGGTCAGATACATTCCGAACGGGGCATTGTACTCAATCATAGGTCTAATGAGTGATGAGTACATGGGGACGATGACCTCCCTTGATCTAGATGTGAATCTCTTCATGATCAGGTGGGCAATATAGAAGGTTTTCCTAACTACTTTAGCAACATGAGTGTCAAACGAAAGGCTACTGTCAACCTGGGTCCCCAGATCCCTGATGACTTCTTCTGTGCTCAGTGGATTGCCACCTATATGGTAGCTAGGGGTAACCTTGTTTTTCCCGAAAGGTATGACTATGCATTTCTTGGCGTTTAACTTTAGGCCATGGCTCTGGCACCAGTTATCCGTTTCTGTGAGGCCCTTCTGAAGGATATCTGTGTCAGATGTGTTTTCGACTATGGCGCCCAGTTTGCAGTCATCTGCAAACTTTGTCAGCCATAACCCTCCTGTGTTTGCTTGTACTTCAAAAAAGTAGATGCCGAACAAGAGTGGACCCAGGACTGAGCCCTGTGGGACACCACTAGTGACAGGCTTTGAGTCTGACATAGCTCCAGCAACTCTGACCCTGTGGGTTCTGTCACTTAGCCAGTTTGCAACCCATCTTGTGATGTATGGGTTTACATTCAAGCTGATGAGTTTTTCGATGATACCTGAGTGGGGTATTGTGTCGAAGGCCTTTGCCAGGTCGAGGTAGGCTGTATGGACTGCCTTTCCCTCATCAATGGCCTTGGTGACTGTCTCGAAAAAGTCAACCAAGTTTAAGAGGCAGGATCTGCCTTTGACAAAACCAAACTGGGTTGGATCCAAAGTCTGCAAGTTCCCTATGTCTTTATTTATGAGTTCCATTATGATCCTCTCCATTACTTTGCAGATAAGACTTGTCAAGCTAATGGGGCGGTAATTTCCAGGGTCGGTGGAGGCACCGCCCTTATGGAGTGGGACCACAGTCGCCGTGCGCCACTCCTTGGGTACGTATCCTGAGGTGAGGCTAAGATTAAACAGCTGTCCTAATTGTGGGTTTAATTCCTCGTTGAGTTTGTGAAGCACACAGCCGGGGACACCATCCGGTCCCATGGATGCTGTGTTTTTTGCCTTAGTGAGAGCAGTTCTCACCTGGGCGTTGGAGATGTTTGGGAGGCTACAATCCTCTGGTATAGATATCTCTCCTTTTGGGGGGGGGAGTTTGCACTGAACCTGTCAGCCAGTATGTTGGCAATGTGTAAAGGTTCAGTAATTTTCACATCATTTTGAACTAATTCTGAGCATATCTGGGAGTTTCCTCCTAGGTTTCTAACATAGCTAAAGAAGGCCTTATGATTGTCTTTTGAGTCCTTGGCGATTTTTCTCTCAAAATTTGCCTTGGATGATTTTATGAGAGCTCTTAGTTTTTTACTTATGATGATCAAAGGTGTCTTACCTTTCAAGGATTTTGCTCTATCTTGTAGTAGCTTCCTCCTTTTGTTGTAGAGCTTGTTTATGGCTGGGGTCCACCAGACTGGACGCTTGCCTTTGGTACAGAGAGTCTTAGTTTTGTTTGGGATAGCCTGATCCATGCAGTCCTGTAGGTGCTGGTAGAAGACATTTGTAAGTGATTCAGCGGTTTGAGTAATGTTTACCACTGGTTCAGGGGCCTTAAAGGAGACCACACTAGTTTTTAGAAGTGTGAAGTCGGCTTTTGAGAAATTTTTCACTGTGGTCTTTTTTGTTTCAGGTGGGGGCGGGATGAGGACCTCCAGCGAGATTAGTTTATGATCTGATCTCACCAGTGAGGGGTATACTTCCGGTGTTGAACATTTTGATCCCATGTTCGTGATGATGAGATCAAGTATGTTTTCTCCTCTTGTGGGGATGGTGACTAGTTGTTCCATGGCATTTGAGTTTATGAACTCCAGGAATCTTTGGGTTAGAGTGTTTGGGCTTGAGTAGTGTTCCCAGTCTATATTAGGGTAGTTGAAGTCACCTAGTATGATGGTGTTTGGAGATACATTTATCCCCTCCAATGTTTTCAGGAAGGTCATATGAGGTTCCTGAGTTTGAGAGGGTGGCCTGTAACATGCTACAAATTGCAGAGCAGTCTTGCCTATGGTTAATTGCACCTGGATGGTCTCCGATGCATCGTGCGTTGCCACCAACCTTGAGGTGTGGGTGTCCTTTATGAATATGGACACCCCCCCCTCCTTTCTTGGTGTTGTCCGGATTTTGGGGCCAGAACGCATGATATGAGGTGAAACCTGTTAGTGCTGGGGTGCTCTCAGGAGCCTTGAACCAGGTTTCTGTCACAACACAGACATCGATGTTCTCCATATTGAGAAGGGCCTCGAGTGCGTGCATCTTGAGATTGAGACTTCTGGCTTTGAGCAGCATTACCCTTAGTTTTTTTTCTTTTTGGTGTTCTAGGGTGGTAGGTTTAGAATTTGAGCCTTGCCTAAAAAAGGCACTATGGAGGCGGCAAGATCCTTTGCCAATATCCGGAAGCCCAGGGGTGACAGGTGCAAGCCGTCCCTTGCGAAGCAGCGTGGCTTGTCCAGCATGTCATCCCAGGCAGACAGACATTGGATCCCCTTTGAATGACACCAGAATTTAAGCCAATTATTAAAGCTGATCATCTTATCACTGTATTGTGGTATCATTCTAGGTGAAGGTAGGATACTGCTCAAGGTCAGAGTCATACCTGCCTGGGCTACATAATCAGAGAGCTCCTCGATGTCCCTTTTCATGTAGTCCAAGGAGGTACGTCTCAGGTCGTTGACACCAGCATGGACAATGACTGAGTCGTACTTGTACCTGCTGTTGAGAGACCTGAGTGCTTGCGTTATGTGGCGGATTCTAGCGCCCGACAGGCAGCTTACTGTGACCTTCTCCTTACTCAGTCTGGTGAGCGGGACGTCAGTGTGTCTGACTATGGAGTCACCAATGACAAGTGTGTCTGGCATTGTGTTTGGCCTTAAGGGCTGTGCCTGTTTGACACTCTGACTGTGTGGTCTATGTGTTGCATGTGTTGGGTCCTGAGGTGGTAGTTGTTTGGGTGTTTGCTTTGGTGGCCTCTGCTGTTTTGGTAGATTTTTGATCAGAGCCTCCGAGTATGTCTTTGTATGATTATGTGTATGATTTGAAGTTGTGATGGTACTATGTGTGACTGGGTATGTATTGTGTGTGGTTACCTTCTCCTCCTGTCTGGTCTTGCCAGTCTTATGTTGAGAGAGCTCAGCCTCCAGTTTGGCCGTATAGTTGCATCTCTCGCATGTATTTGTGTTTTGTGGGAGAAGGAGAGGATTGTCTGTGTACATGAGGCAATTGTAACATTGCCTCAATATTCCCAGGTTCACCAGTTGAGCAGGAGAGGACACTAGCAACTGATCCCTCGACATACTAGAAGTAGTAGATAAAAAGACTTTCAAAGGACTCCGGGGGAAGTGGGTTTTAGGCTGGTGGGGTACTATCTATAATAAGAGTGCTTTATCAAGGTGCAAGTACTGTAGGAGTAAGTGCTAGGCTTACAGATAGAGAATAGTCTACTTGGGAATCAAGTAGAGATGAACCTTTCAGTTATAGGAATGGTATTTCTCTTAAACTGTATCAGACTTATTGCTACAAATGCAGCAAAAATGTACTACACTTTATACTCTGCCTGCACCTGCAAGGAGTACTATAGTGCTCATGTTGTAGCTTAAAAATTTGAAAATATGTTATTTTTAAACTGTAGCAAACAGTTGCTACAATTTATACCCTGCCTGCATGGAGCGCTGCATCACTCATGTTTTAGTTTAAAAAATATTTTTAAACTGTAGCAAACTGCTTGCTACAGTCTACAACGTATGATGCTACAGTGTACAATGTATGATGCACATTCATTGTCTGAAGTTTCTTTAACAAATAACCATAAAAATAATGACTCATAAGTCACTAACAGAATTTTTATATGTAGGAAATAAGCCATACTGTGAATTTCATAGCTAAATTTGTTAGTAAGCATTCCACAATTTAACCATGTTTCCACCTTATTACAGGCAGTATTTCACATTTTGATATGCTGTGAACCATGAAAATGTCTCAGAAAAGGTTTTAGTTAGTTAGTTAGTTATGCTGGAGGAATCCTACAGCTTGAACTGCTTTCACTGTATAGTACTTCTGAGGATTCCCTTCATCTGAGCTATGAGCAGATTCAAACTAACAGAATAAACAAACTGCATTTACTACAATTACAACATTATATTTAATACCTATACTAAGCATGGGTGCATGAGCACAACCCAGGTTCAGAGGGACTCTGATATGCATTAGTAACACAATAGATACATTAAGAAATCGCACTACTTCCATTGCCTGCATTGGAAGAAACACATTTCAAAGTAGTGTGTGTGTGTAGATATATATATATATATATATATATATATATATATATATATATATATATATATATATATATATATATATATATATATATATATGTATATATATATATATATATATATATATATATATATATATATATATATATATATTGTTGGAAAAGTAGAAGAGAAATGCAAAGTTTTCATGTAGTTGGTAATTATTTTATATGTAGTTGGTTTGACCTTGCAACATTGTGTACAGCTTGTTTAATTTGGTTGGACCACATAGAAACATTGTATCAAAACTACATCAGCCATAACTGGATTCATTATAAGATGTAGTTTCACTGTGAAAATGTAACAACAGCCTTTTGGGCATCACTTTTGAACAATGTAAGAGAAGAACTAAAAGAAAGATGCTGTACACAGGCACACCATCAAACATGCACAACACTAAATCTGTCCCCAAACCTAACACTTTAACCCATAAATACAGACTTATTATTATTAAATACACACACACACACACACACACACACACACACACACACACACACACACACACACACACACACACACAGTCTGGCATTTTATACATTTAGGGTCACATTTTTATGACTGTGTAGCATCATGTTCCATGACGTTTGTCGTGTTGGTATGCTTGTAACTCCACTGGAATGCGTTCACCAGGTAGTTTATGTAAACTGCATGACATCCCATTTTGGAGAAATTTCAGGAGGCCTTGGGCACATCCTAAATATGAAATTAAAGAGCACTTAATAGTATTATGGTGAAATGATGGACATTGCTTGTTTGGCAGTAGAGACAATCATACCCTTCAACTGCCCAGATTTTTGCAGAATTTCAGATTTTAGGTACATGTTTTTAATCTTCTACTCATAAAATTTGTGGTTTTCTGATTAATCATTGAGAGTGGAAGTCTATAAAATAATGACATGACACTTGAGTTTCGGACTTCATATTAATCCGAAAATGCGTGCTAACACTCCACCTTTTATTCTAGCAATGTTTTAAGTTTATGAGAGCAGTATTTAAAATTTGTCCCTCTTTTTTGGGCCTTTATCCCACCATTACTTTTGACTTTGTCCAGATTTTTTGTGCTATGTGCTAAGAGGTTGAGAGGTTTGACAATGCATACATGTATGCCAGCAACAGTCTAAAACAGATTAATGCAGTCATTCTTTCTTCTACTTTCTTCATAAACTAACATCAGCAATATACAGACAGAGCTACAGCTAAGAATGTATTTATTTATTCTGGAGGAATCTTACAGCTTGACCTCACATTCTACTGCTTGCAGTATATAATAATTTTGAGGTTTTAATTCATTTGAGCTATAAACAAATTTAAATTAACAGATTTATGCATAGTGGGCATACTTGGACATGTCTGGATTCAGCCTCCCCCCATTGTCTCCTATGTTTGTAAGCTTAACCTGTAACCTTGCACTTAGCGCTGGTGATACTTATGGTTCTGCACTTTGCGTAGTAAGCTGTAAATCTTCCCAGATTGACAAGGACTACTTTGGACCAATAAAACTGTAGAGAGAAGACATAAATGAGGCAACATACATTAGATATATGCTTAATAACAGTGGAAAACTGCCTGGGATTTTAGGCTTCACATAAACGTAGTGTCCTTCATTGTGTCCAAGACTGCTTCACTTTAATCATAGCATATCATGTGGATCATCCTCTAAATCTAGTATACTAGCAGTCTTACTTACTGTGGTCCTGAATCTTTCAAGCTCATAGGACTGTTTATTTCAGTGGATCTTTCAAAGTAGTTTATATAAATTGTATACATTTTTATATATGTCTGTGCATATGGTTTTATTTGGTAATCCCGCTGTACTATCCACATGCAGTCTGCACCATGCCTATGTATCTCACCCAGAAATGTTTTATAAATGTCTTTTTTTTCTGTTTGCTCAGTTTGTTTAATTTGTTATGCATTTTTATTTGTAAACGACCTTTGCAAAGCACCATGATACATTTGATTATTTGTCTTGTAGCTAGATTTTGACTTAAAAAGGGAAAAAGTGGCCCAATTCAGTGGCATGGTTAATAACTACAAATGTGCTAAAATCAGATTAAGATATTCTTTCTGTGTATATCTGTGTCTTGCACCTTCATGGTTTGTGACTGAAAAGGGACTACATTTGGTTTAAATAAATAACGTAAAACAATTAGCATCAAAGCTTCAAGAATGAGATGTAGAAGGGTTGCTAGTGGTATTCCATGCCGTCAGTGAGACCCAGATGAGAATGTGCCCTCCCCCCACCCCCACCCCCAGAGAGATTGCCTTTTTGTGCTTTAACCAGTGATGATGGGAGTTACAAGCTATAAATGATGCTGATAGCATGTATTTGTATTATACAGGGAGCCACACATTTAAGGATCACCACTTGTGAATGTTCTTCTTTGTCATTTAATGAGATTATTTGCTACAGCCGTAGTCCATGCTGGTGTGAATTTGGATGTGAAGAAGTTTTGTGATTAAAATATGTAACCCTCAACTAACTGAGAAAATGAACATATACATCACGCATGTATTATGTATTATAGCACACCACTAACCCAATGATGTACTTCTTTGTGCATTAATACATCACGCATGTATTATGTATTATAGCACACCACTAACCCAATGATGTACTTCTTTGTGCATTAATACATCACGCATGTATTATGTATTATAGCACACCACTAACCCAATGATGTACTTCTTTGTGCATTAATACATCACGCATGTATTATGTATTATAGCACACCACTAACCCAATGATGTACTTCTTTGTGCATTAATACATCACGCATGTATTATGTATTATAGCACACCACTAACCCAGTGATGTACTTCTTTGTGCATTAACCAGGCAGTACGTAGCAGACTCAAGACTCCCATTAGTATTTCTGCCCTACTAACTCCCATTAGTATTTCTGCCCTACTAACTCCCATTAGTATTTCTGCCCTACTAACTCCCATTAGTATTTCTTCCCTACTAACTCCCATTAGTATTTCTGCCCTACTAACTCCCATTAGTATTTCTGCCCTACTAACTCCCATTAGTATTTCTGCCCTACTAACTCCCATTAGTATTTCTGCCCTACTAACTCCCATTAGTATTTCTGCCCTACTAACTCCCATTAGTATTTCTTCCCTACTAACTCCCATTAGTATTTCTGCCCTACTAACTCCCATTAGTATTTCTGCCCTACTAACTCCCATTAGTATTTCTGCCCTACTAACTCCCATTAGTATTTCTGCCCTACTAACTCCCATTAGTATTTCTGCCCTACTAACTCCCATTAGTATTTCTGCCCTATTAACTCCCATTAGTATTTCTGCCCTACTAACTCCCATTAGTATTTCTGCCCTATTAACTCCCATTAGTATTTCTGCCCTACTAACTCCCATTAGTATTTCTGCCCTACTAACTCCCGTTAGTATTTCTGCCCTACTAGCTCCCATTAGTATTTCTGCCCTACTAACTCCCATTAGTATTTCTGCCCTACTAACTCCCATTAGTATTTCTTCCCTACTAACTCCCATTAGTATTTCTGCCCTACTAACTCCCATTAGTATTTCTGCCCTACTAACTCCCATTAGTATTTCTTCCCTACTAACAGATGTACATCAGTCAGAAAAATGAAAGCCTGAGTGAAAACATTGTGTATTGGGAAAGGGCAAGCAACCCTTTTTTGACAAAACTGATTTACTGATTTTATTACCAGAGAACCCTTTTTACAGCTCTAGAACAGATTCTTGCTGCAGGTCAGTTACGAAAACAAGCTAACAGTATTATAAGTAGTAAATATGAGATTAACGATAGGTTGTTTTTTGAATGGGTGCTGTGGCATGGAATGCTAAATTTATAAGAAATTCCATGTTTTCCCAATACTCAGACAGTCCAATTTTGGATTTACTGGCATTTTCCTGGTAAAAACTGTAAAATCTGTGCCCGTGATCATCGGCCAACTTGGTTAGGCATAGTGACTGAAACCTGCTTTCACAGCATGTGCACAGAAGTGTATACCAAAGAGGAGGTGGCCTAGGGCACAGCCTTTTGTGACCCTGGTGGTGACACTTTTCTGTCTAGAGGAAACACCCCCACCCTTAACAATATGGGCCCTGCCTGATACCTAATTACCTGTCCAACAAAGTATGTATGACTTAATGCTGCTTTGCAGAGTTTGTCAGTAATCCTAGCATGGGGATAGTGTTGAAGGAGGTGGCAAGGTGCAGGTAATCAGCATGGAGTGCACGTTCCTTATGTGTGTCCTAAGTAACCCTTTCAAAGAACTCAAACAGATTGGACGGGCATGGTGTTGCAAAGTAAAACTGCTGCGTATCCAGGGACAGAAGGATACCTGTACCATATTAATTTGTTCACATATAATATGTTCCATTGCCTTTCAAAAGATACTGCTGAGACTACCAGCCTTGTAATCCCCAGGGTTAGCAGAGGGACCATCTTTATACAAGGGCACCACAACTGTTCTCTGCACCTTGGTGATGTAATCACTGGAGAGATTCAGATTATACAGTTAATGCAGAAGGTTTGTATGATGGGAATTAACACTTCTCAGCATGAAATGTACATTTCCTTTGTTGGTTTGTGGGGTTTCAGATGGGTGTCATCAGCTTTAGCTGAAGGGATAACCTGTTTCACCTCCATTAGTACATACGCTTCTTTCAGTAATGGACATGCTGTTAATGCGGTTACTTTTCCTGTTTGATACTTTGTTACTGTTGATGGTTAAGTTCTAGTTCACTGGATGACGACATGGAAATTCACTCATCCATTAACTACTGGTCTTTTCCACATATATAGTCCAGATGTATGCATAATGGACATTTCTTGAGTGCTTGGTATATGTACTAGATTTATAGGTATAAATTAGGTATGCAGTCAAGAAAACCACTGAGAAACCTAGCCATGTAAGCCCAAGAAACGTATGAGTTAAGCTCCATGATCAAAGAATGTCATGCTGTATACCCCAAGGGTGAATTTACAATTCCCCACCCAACTGTAAAGAATAGTTTTGAATGCAGCGAATGTGTTGCATTGTTTGATATGTAGTGGAAGTCTATTCCATAAGTAGGGGATTCCTTGGATTTGGAATATGTATGTATATGTGTGTTTGTCTGTGTATATATATATATATATATATATATATATATATATATGGTTTCACTTCAGAATGTCGAGTTACTGAAAACTCGAACTTCATATAGTAGAGACCATATGATCGAGTTTTCTGAAACTAGAAATTGTGAAGTCTTAAAAAAAGACTTAAATTTAGTTTAATAAAAGTTTTTTGCAGGGGTGCAAGTCCCCTTGCACCTTCCCTACTTCAATATACCATCTCCGTGATCGCACTATAGCAAGGAAACGGGAAATCTCCCATTCTGCATTTCTGCATACAGTGCAAAATGGGAGATTTCCGTTTTCCCCACTGAAGAGCGATCTCGGAGTTGGTATATTTAAGTATGGGGTATGAGGGGGGGTGAAACGATGTGTTTGACTGTTTTTTATTACAGTTCGGGATATTGAGTTTCTGAAAACTCGATCATATGGTCTCGACCATATGAAGTTCTAGTTTTCAGTAACTCGACATTCTGAAGTGAAACCATACATATATATATATATATATATATATATATATATATGTGTGTGTGTGTGTGTGTGTGTGTGTGTGTGTGTGTGTGTGTGTGTGTGTGTGTGTATATATATATATATATATATATATATATATGTATATATATGTATGTGTATATATATATATATATATATGTATATGTATATATATATATATATATATATATATATATATATATATATATATATATATATATAGATTCACTTTGTAATCTCAAAATACTGAAATCCCAAATTTCAGTATCTCAAACCAAATTACAGAATCTGCAGATACAGCAGTGCAGGGCAAAACCATGAAAGATTTCAAAAAATAGTAGCCAGCACACCAGGGTGAGATAAATCAACATACTCTTTCTAGAGTACATTGGTTTATCTCGCCCTGGTGTGTTGGCTACTATTTTTTGAAAAATTTCAGTATCTTGAGACTATAAAACCGAAAATTCAAAATACTGAAACCCCAACAGCGCGAAATTCAAAATCGTGACTTTTAAATACACCCTCCACCACACAAACACACATACACCTTCCTCCCCACACTACAACAAACAAAACACACATAAACACAACAACACAAATGCTCGAACCTGCCCTACATATAAGCAGGGGGGCAAGGCCTCCTGCACCCCCGCTAGTTATATATACTAACTCCGAGGTCACATTAAAAAGACAAAGACCCTAAACCCACCACTACACACTCTGCATTCCCCTTGCACGAACACACATCTCATACGTACAAACACCACCATTCTCAACACTTACACACTCACACTCTTACCTACATTCTGTAACCTACACCTACAACTTCACAACACACTAACATACACTGAAATCCCTACCCAAAACCCTTAAAATATAAACACTTACCTGAATCATCAGCTATCCATTAACACACTGCACCTACACAACTGCTGATTCGACATTTCCGAATTCGGTTATGTGGACTTTCGCGCAACTGGGATTTCGATATTTTAGTCTTGAGATACTCAAGATACTGAAATTTGAGATTTCAGTATTTCGAGGATGTGAAGTGCACCGGTTTGTGTGTGTGTGTGTGTGTGTGTGTGTGTGTGTGTGTGTGTGTGTGTGTGTGTGTGTGTGTGTGTGTGTGTGTGTGTGTGTATATATATATATATATATATATATATATATATATATATATATATATATGTATATATGGGTAAGTTCTGTTTATATAGCAGGGGAAGTTAAGGTATTTCATGCAGGTACTCATGGTGCTATTTGTTTTGTGTACCTGTAAATGTCAAGCAGGATGGGCTCATAGATACATACTAGGCAATCAGTATACAGATCATTACAAACCCAGCCAATAACCCATATTCAAAAGTTCCTTCAGGCTCAGGAAAGGCAGTGCAGTACAGACCAGATGAGTAATTGAGGCTAAGCATCCCGTTATATACCTTTACATTGCAGGTGGCAATGGTGCTACTCAGCTTGGTACATAGTGTAAGTTTATTCCAAAAGTTGTTTTTTGCTACCCCAAAGGCAACAGTGTGTAAAATGGCAAGGTTCCCTCTCATAATATTTACCCAATAAAACAGGGGTCCCACAAGGCTCCATTCTTTGTCTCTTTCTTTTCTGCATTTTCATAAATAAACTCTATACCACTTCCTGCCAAAGTACTATTATCCAATATGTGGATGACTCAACTATCATTTCCTCCTCTGAGAATCTAACACACCTTAAACAAATAACCCAAACAACCTTCTCATCCATTGAAACATGGCTCAATAATGCACAACTCTTACTAAACCCAAACAAAACTGAACTACTTCTCTTTACACCACAATCATACTCCACTGACTTTAAAATACATTCCCTTAATAAAACAGAACTTGAAGTGGTCCCACATGCTAAACTTCTAGGGATAACAATAGACAATAAACTAACCTTTGACCTGCATACTACTATGTACATAAGACCATAAAAAAACACACCAAAACGTAGGAATGCTATATCAACAAAACATTTTATGGACTCTGACACAAAAAGAACATTGGTCACCTCATACCTACTACCCTCTTTATCATACGGTGCCATATACTAACTGATCTCCAAACTACACTAACAGATAAGTTGGAATCCTTTTACAATAAAATAGCCAAATTTGCAACAGGATTACTATTCCACAGACATCACTGTTCTGCTCTTACCTCCCTTAACAGGTTCACACTACCCCAGTGACTAAGGTACCAACAACTAACTATGGCCCCCAAAATCATCTACAACTCAGAACTATGTCTGTACATAAAGTCTTTGCTCCAGATTTACATAACCAGTCGAACTCTCCTCTCAGAAGACAAGCAACTATTAGCTCTATATAGACCAAACAAAACCACTGGGAAATCTCTTTACTCCTATTCTGTAGCTAAACTGTGGAACCTTTGGACATTAGAACTACCTTAAATCTCAAGAAATTTAAATTAAAAAAACAATTTCTACTCAAGTTAAGCAACTGTCCCTGCTCAAAACCAAACTGATTACTAATCACTTAATTATAACTCTACCACTCCACCTTTCTTCCCCTCTTTTCCTCCCCTCTCTTCTCCCCTTCTCCCCTGTCTCCAATTTCTGCTATCCACCCTTCTCCAATTTTTCCTACCTGCCTTTCACTAACTTACTACACTCATTTATTCCTACTATAAATCTGTTCACTTACCCCATGACCTACATCATTTCCCCCCTACTCTATTATATCTAATATTGAACCTGTACTGTATAACTACCCATCTCCCACTTAATATGTAAAACATTTTGCTACCCCTTCCAGCTACTTCTCACTACCAATATTTACCTTTTCTGATCAAACTCACATTCTGTCCTCCTTACTATATTTTCCCCATGTACCAGTGACATAGACCAAATGTCTGAACCTGCAGTTCCTCTCGTACTGAGCAGAATTACTATTGCAACAACACATCATCAGTAGGGTAAAACTAATCTATCTTACGATGGTCTAAACCCAGCTTACATTCCCTATTAGTGGGTGAACAATCCAATGCTTGGTGAATTCTGCTTCACAATGATAGGAAGAGCTGACATTGAAGGATCAAAAAAGGACATCACTATGAACGCTTGGCTGCCACAGGCCAGTTATCCCCGTGGTAACTTTTCTGACACCTTGTGCTTCAAACCCAAAAAGCCAGAAGGATCATGAGGCCCTGCTTTCATTGTCTGTATTCATACTGAAAATCAAGATCAAGCAAGCTTTTTTCCCGTCTGCACCATGGGAGGTTTCTGTCCTCCCTGAGCTCGCCGGAGCCCCATTGGGGCTCACCCCCCCAGCCTCACAAGGTAAGTGAAAAAACAATAAGAGTAGTGATATTTCACTTCCCTCTTATTCTACACCTCTCAAGTCTCTTCACAGTGCCAGACTAGAGTCAACTTCAATAGGGTCTACTTTCCCAGCTGATTTTGCCAAGTCCATTCATTTAGTTGTGGTTTCACTAGATAGTAGGTAGGGATAGTGGGAATCTTGTTCATATATTCATGTACATCACTAATTAGATGACGAGGCATTTGGCTTCCTTAAGAGCATCATAGTTACTCCCGCCATTTACCCATGCATCATTGAATTTCTTCACTTTGACATTCAGAACACTGGGCAGAAATCACATTGAGTCAACACCCATCTTGGGCCTTTGCGATGCTTTATTTTAATTAAACAGTCGCATTCCCCCAATCCACACCAGTTCTAAGTCAGCTGCTAGCTGCCAGATGATGTGGGACACCGGTCAGGAACGGCACCTGCCACAGCCGGGGTGATCCACAGGAATGGCCAGGTGTGCATCCAGAGTCACCAGTGCCATCCCTCTGTCCCCCCAGGAGGGAGAGAGGGAATGAGTCCTCGTCCAGCTGCGGCACATGCCCAACCCCACTTTACACCTGAGCCTGACAGATCTAGCCCTTACAGCCAGTCCTTATCCCGAAGTTACAGATCTGGCTTGTCGACTTCCCTTACCTACATTTCTGACACCGTTGGACTTTCCTGGCAACCATATGTCAAATAAATAAATAAATATGCTAGAATATGAACCCATCCTGTCAGCATGTCTTGTTTATTTGTCGGTGAAGATTTATATTCTTTTACCTGATATTTCCCCTCCCACCCAGCATGTTGTAGTTGTGTTCTTAAATCCAGTATATCTGTTGTTGCCTGCCCCATATGATAATTTGACAACATAATTCCCACCCTCCCTTTCCCATTTCATTGGCTGTTGACAATAAGCACATAAGTATCATTTTGCAAAGTCTTTCCCCTTAAACTACTCACCAGGCTAAAAGACCTTTAATAAAATTGCTTAATATTGAGTGTACTAATACTGCTCGTACTGATTTTAGTATCCAGTTAGTGACTTTTTTCTGTAATTAGATTACTGGCTCTTGATGGTGGCAGAAGATGTTTTCCAGGCTAGTTATTTTGTATTGAACTTTAAATACTCAGTATCAAGTTCACCCAAACATTATTCTAATACCAAACTCCAACCAGTTATTATTACCACTGTCCCCTGAGTCATTCCTGTTATAATTGTGGACCAGCACTTCCTCACAACTTCTTTAGCCAGCCTGATTGAGATGGTTATCTTGAAACAGTGTAAGAACTGTTTCATGCAGTCTGATGATCATCTATTACTCAAACAGCATAACACAGTGTGTGAGAGATTTACTTATATAATATCCTTAGAAGCAGAAATCTCACAAGCATTAAACTCTGACAACAAAATCACCAGCAGTACACCATACTTCACACCTCTCTAAGGCCATTATAATACATTCAATCCATCATATGCTAAAGTTCTAAAGATTAACTTGCCTAAACCTCAAAGACATTCAAAACAAAACACACAGCAAGTTAAACCTACTTCTTCACATAGCACAGGAAATCCCAAAGTCAGTGATGCTGAACCTGTAAGTTAGGCATCAACCCAGCAAACGTTCTAGTTATAGGTGACTTCATTGTGTAAGACATACAGATGTGTCTCTTACCAGGCTGAGCAAGGAAAGAGTGATGGTTAGTTGCTTGTCAGGTGGCAGGATCAGTCAGATCATGCATGTACTCATGTCCTTAAACAACAAGTACCAGTATGACTCCGTCATAGTTCAAGCTAGTGTCACTGGCTTTAGATGTACCTCCCTGGACCATATGAAGAGAGACATGCTGGAGCAGCTCTCAGACTGTGTATCCAAAGCAGGTATGAGCCTAGCATTGAGCAGCATTTTACCTTCTCCAAGGATGATGCTGTGATATGAACAAAAAATTGACTTTAGTAACTGGCTTAGTTTTTGATGTGTTTGTCAGACTGGTAGGATATGATCAACAAGCTATGCTGCTTCACCAACAATGTCCTGTATCTGTCCCCTCTAGGGTTTTGATTATTAGCAAAGACATTGTCCACCCCCATAGTGCCTTTTTTAGGCAATACTAATCTGATAAACCTACCAGCATAATGAAGCAAGCAAAGGAAAATATAAAGGTGTAACTGATCAATGCTAGGAGCCTAAACAAGAAACTCCGCTCCCTACAAGCTCTTCTCACCCTGGAGGACACTGACGTCCTCCACTGGGACATGGTTTAAAATGCAGGGAGCACTCCAGCTGTGCAGGGCTTTAATACCTTCCACACATTTAGACCAGTTACTGTGCATGAGGTGAAAAATAGTTGGAGGTGTCTCAATCTGCATCCAGAAGAGACTCACATCAAGACTGGTAAAGCAGCATAATGCACTAGGGCTTCTTCTTTTTCAAGTGACCATCAGCAAGGTCCTGTACCGCATATTAGCCAGCTATAGAACTCCATCTACGACACAAGAAAGCCACAACACCTATGTACAAGAACTAGAATCACTCAGTATTAAACCCAATAAGTGATCTAAACTATTTAACTACAGACTGGGAAACCAACACCACAAGCACAGAGATTCTTTGACTTTTATCAATACAAATGCCCTGGAACAATTAGTTAGAGTACCAACTTGGTGGAATAACATCTTGGATCTTGTCCTTACTAATATGGCAGCATCTTGCACCATCCCTTACATATCTTCATCACTTGTTAGGTCTGACTATAAAGAAGTCTCCTTCAAAAAACTGAAACCAGAGATCCCTCCCACCCAAGGTATCTTTAGAAATTTCTTTAAGACAAACTACCAACTCTTAACTGACACATTGGCAAGCTTCAACTCTCCACCAAACCCAATTAACATCACTGAATACACTGAAATGAACATCACCTCACTGTTCCAGCATGTAAACAGCTACACAAATGCAGCTATACCCCATAGGAATAAGTGTAGGTAAACCACAGAAAAAGACCTATATGGTGGAACCATAATATCAACAAGCTTTACAATAAAAGGAAAATAATTTTGAACAAACGTAAGAATAGTAAAATAAACAAACAACTCAGGAGCTTAATAAAATCTACCAAACCCAAATCTTAGGCTAAAATAGCTACCAAAGCCAAACACAATCACAAGGCATTTTTATGTTCGTAGTCTCCAAAGCACAATGCAGTAGTATGCTGAACAGATTGCGAACAATATTACCTACACTGAGACTGAAGATACAGCGAACCTACTGGCTGATAAATTTAGCTCTAACTTCACCCCTCTCTGCCTCCCCCGTCTGTCCCTCAAGGTATTCCTGAATCTGGTTCACCTCCAGTTATCACACAACACCAAATCCTACAATATTCATACTCAAATATTCCCCCACCTTCTGCCACCCCTCAGCTAAAAAACTGCCTTTTCTTACTCAATTCCATTCCTATTAGCTACATTAAAAATGTCTCCCCATACTTAAACCTTGTTCCCCTTCTGTGGACAATTTGTCACCTGTCTTTCTAAAGACTGCTGCTAACTCCATAACATACCCAGTCTCTATACTTATCTTTATACTTATCTCAAACTATCGCCCTGTTGATATACTCTCTCCCCTTTCCAAAATTTTTGAGCACTGTGTGTACAAGCAACTCATGTCCTACCTCACTCAGGAAAATCTTTTTACCACTACACAGCATGGCTTTTGCCCTCACCATAGCACCACCACTGTACTACTCTTCTTCACTAACTCACTCTCTCTAGATAGAGGCAATAATAAACTGTTCTCCTGCCTCTTTTTAGATCTTTCTAAAGCCTTTGATACCATCTCCCACTCCATCCTTCTCTCCAGACTATCTCAACTTAATCTTTCCCATACTATCTCTTGGTTTTCTAGCTATCTCTGTTGTGGACAGAAGCTGTTAAATGGTTCTCAGCTTTCTCTCCCTTCCTCCCTATATAAATGAGAGTCCCACAAGGCTCTATTCTTGGCCCCCTTCTTTTTAACATTTTCACTAATCAACTCTACACATCCTGCCCTCAGTCTTCCCTCATACAATATGCAGACGACTCCACCATTATCACTATCGCTGACAACCCCACTGACTTGCTCACCCTTACTCAAACCTCCTTTAACCTCACTAAAACCTGGCTTACTAATAATCAATTAATTCTAAACCATAAAAAGACAAAACTATTACTCTGCCTTCCTAAACATTTCTCCATCTTAAATCCTCTTTTACCATCTCCTCCCTGAACAATACTATTATCTCATCTGAACCCTCTACTAAGCTCCTTGGAGTAATCATTGATGATCAACTTAAATTTGATCTCCATGTACACTACTGTATAAAGAAGACCCACCAAAAACTTGGCCTTCTTTATAGGAATAAAAAGTTCCTAACACCCAATTCCAGAATTTCACTGACCCAGGCTTATTTTCTTCCTGACTTCTTCTACTCTTCTCAAACCCTTACTAACTAACAATCCTCTCTTCTTTCCAAACCTGAGATTACATACAACAAAGTTGCCAGATTCACAGCCAACCTGCCACCTAAATATCACCACTGTCTTGCTCTCCATACTCTCAGCTGGTTAGAGCTTCCAAACCAACTCTTATATACACAGCTTTTCATTATCCATACCATCCTAAATCAACCCTCCTCCTGCCCTATCATCTTCTCTCTTGTCCCTCTTTATAACCATCCTTGCTCTCTCAGAAGTTCTGATCAATTTCTCCTGCAAACCCATAAGCCAAAAAAATCTTTAGGACTAAACCTTTATAGCTACCTTCCTGCATTATCTTGGAATAAGCTTCCCTTAGCCCTCAGACGTATTACCAATTATCATGTCTTCAAAACTGCTCTTAGAAATTTCCTAAACAGAGCCTGGATTTGTCACTGTAGTCATCGCACTTGAAATCCTTCTCTTTCCTGTTTCAACTTTCAACTTCTTCTATCCTTTCCCCTCCTTGTGTCTTTACTCCCAGATTTCTTTCACTATCACCTCTACTTTCTTCCTTCTCTTACTTTTATTTCCCTTCACACTTTTTCTCACCAAACGTATTGCTATATCTACCTTTCCTGACCTTTTCCTCAACTCTCCCTCTTCCCTAACTCTGTTCCTTTCTACTGCCTCTATCATTTCTTCCCTTTTTTAATGGACTCCTTTCCTAAATTTTCTTTTCCCTTTCCTTGTATTGTTATGTTTTAATATTTTCCTTTTTTTCCTTATTCTTATAATAGCTTTTATTTGTGATTTTATATATTTTCTAGCTAAATCTGAACTATATATTATATACTTGTATGTTACTTTCTGTTTTCTAGTTCGTCCTCTAATATGTACATTTTTGCATATTTTGTACTGTGAGTATTCTACATGTTTTTGTTTGGTGGAGATTTTCTCCCCAGGCCTCCGCTGAAAAAGGGCACGTGCTCAGTTGGACTATCCCGGTCAATAAATATAAAATAAATAAAAATGCTATCAAAAGCTGAAAATACTGCATTGATGGGTCCTGACAATATCCCTGGATGCATCTAAAATTCCATAAAGCATGATTTAACCACACATCTAACAACACTGTACAGTCTCAGCCACACCCATAACAACACTGTTCAGTCTCAGCCACACCCCTAACAACACTGTTTGATCTCAGTCTCCATACAGGTTTTGTACTATGCAAATGGAGAACAGCTACAGTAGGGTCTTCCACGGACCCACACAATTACAGACCCATACGTCTGACCAGCCTCATATGCAAAGCCATGAAAAGACTTAATGTGAAACTAATCAGTCGGGACTTAGAGAACCTCCATACAGTGGACTCCGTCTCAGTTTGGATTCATCAAGGGCCAGTCATTTTTACTCAGCATGGTAGATTTTTTGAAAATGTCACCAAAGCAGTAGATAAAGGCAAAAGGGTACACATTACATACCTTGACCTGGCTAAAACTTCTGACACAATTCTCCACTCAGGCATAGTAGAAAAGCTAAATAAATTGGTAATAACCCAATATGTCATCTGTTATTTTGTCATGTGGCTCAGAGATAGGACAAAGATAATTAAAACAGGGGATGTTACCTCCAGAAAGAGATGAGTCACCAGTGGAGTTTGCCATGGTTCTCTGCTGTGAAATCTCCTCTTTGGCATCTAGTTTTCTGAAGTAAAAGCCAATACGAAAGGTCACTGGCTGACTAAGTTTGCAGATGACTGCAAGCTAGAGGCAGTCATTGAATCCCCAAATGACTTGGCCATTCTGCAGGAAGGTTTGTCCCAAATAAATAACAGGTGCCACAATCATGGACTGAAACTAAATATCAAAAATGCCATATTGTATTCTTTGGGAAGTCATTTACCCCAGGAAACTATCACATTGACAATGAGACCCTAACAGTTGACTCAGTTTGGGATTTGGAAATTTATGTGGACAGTAACCTAACATTTGACCAACACATGCCCATTGTTGTAAGAAAATCCTTCTATATTGCACAACTTATAAACAAAAGGATTGTGACTAGATCTAGGAATGTCACTGTCCCATTTACTCAGCCCTCATTAGTTCAATCATTGAATGCAATGCTATCTTTGGCTTGCATCTCTCCAGACATATGCAACAGCTGGAATGCCCACAGAGATACCTTACTAAAAGGGTACAAGGCCTTAACAACATGTCCAACATGGAAAGAGTCAAAGCCCCGTCATTTGGTATACTACATACTGCTAAGAGGTGACCTATATCTGGCATACAAGCATCCCCTGAGGCATTACTTATGGATTTACCAGACATCAGCAAGTCATATGGCATCAGAAATACTTGGTCTAGGGATCTAAACATCTTCTGCAACATCAACATTATGGTTTAGAGAGACACGTGTATCTCACAGAGGATACCTCTGCTCTGGAACAGGCTCTCCATCCACATAAAACAAAGTTCATCCTTGCCCATATTCAAGTGCAGCTTGGATCTATGGATGGGAAACTGCCCCCTGTACTACTAATGGACAGAGGCAGCTCCTAAGTGCTTTATCCCATGTATGGGTCTCCTCAAATTATCTATGGTATGATCTCATTTATTCTCATTAGGGTTAATATATAATTATTGGTCATGGCATGGATAAGGTCAGCATATAAGCAAATGGGATAGGTTATTTCAAGCACAAAAATGGAAATTGGATAGGCCCGGCACGCGTCCAGAGTCGCCACCACTGTACCCGCCAGCCCCCTCCCCCCCGGGAGGGGGGAGCACGGCGAGGGTAGGCTTAAAATGGCCGCAAAGGCAGCTGGCCTAGGACTTACCTACCAATCTATTTGAGAAAGCATATGTTCTGTGAAGGAATAGTAGGTTAAAGAGTTTGATCTTTCATGGTTCAAAAGACTTGACACATATTCCCACATAGAAGTCTATATGAAATTGAGTATAGAGGGCATGCACTCTATCCTTAGAACTAAGATTTTTAAGGCCATTGGCCTTTTAAGTTAAGAACCTCTGAGGCCTACCACGTTGGGTGACATGTTTAGACAAATACATACCAAAAGAGCTATTATATTCAGTTATGGATCTGGTGAAATATGATTAAATGGGGATTAGCAAATCCTTAGATCTAGCGGAGATGCATTTCAAAATTAGGTGTGCCAAGCTAATGGCTTTCCAAACTGCTGTGGTGACATAATGTTCAACAGGAGTGCCTAGATCTCGTATGACAGTGTCTAAGTGGAGGATGTGTAGCACAGGCAATGTTTTTTCACCAAAATTAACTATACTACATTTTCTCCATTTCATTTTAGACCATTGTCCTTGAACCAGTCGTTAAAATAATGTAACTCATGTTGGAGCAATTGTGAGTCAGTGAAAGATTGAATGACAACTCTTAATTTACGTTCATCTGCAAACTTAGATGATGATATACTAGGATCGTTGTACTGAAAGGCTGAGAAATAGATGCCAAATAGGTGATGAACCTACACTAAGCCCTGTGGTACACTACTGGTAACTGTTTTTTTTTGCTTTCAGAAGTGGCACTTGTGACTGTAACCACATGGGGTCTGAAAAACAGTCAGGTAGCTCTCCACTACAGATATTTACAATTTTTTCACTAATGATGAGGAAGAGTGTCAAAGGCCTTGATCAGGTCCAGATATGCTGTTTGTACTGCATGGCCACTATTCACTGTTTCAATGACTTTTTTAAATAAATGAATCAGGGTTAAGAGGCAAGATGTTTCATTAACAAAGCCATATTGATTAGGCCCCAGGGTTAAAAGATTTTCAATGTCCAAATTAATGAAGTCTGAGATTATATGCCCCATAGCTTTACATATGAGGCTAGTGAGACTAATAGGTGTATAGTTACAAGGGTCAATATTTGGTCACTCTTGTGTAATAGCATTACAATGGATATTCTCCAGGCTTCAGAAATGTAGCCATTTGAGAGGCTTATATTAAAGAGGTTAAGCAGGGGTTCAAATAGGTCATATCTGGCACTGATAATCAGGCAACATGGTATGTTAACTGGGCCCATGGATGAGTTATTCTTAGTATTTGAGAAAGCTGACAGGACTTGGCCCATAGTAATTAAAGGGTGTGGAGTTTGTGAAATACTGATAACTGTTGATGGATTAAAATGTTCACTAAATTTGTCAGGTAGGATATTATGTATTTCCTTTGAGTCACTGTGGGCAGTATTATTGCAAACTAGCTCCAGACATTGTTGGTTATTAGTTCTTAATGACATAATTGAAAAAATATTTGTATCTCTGTACTTTCTTGATGGTTCCCTTAAGCTCTGTGCTAGTTTTATATAAAAAAACCAAGCAAACTGCTGGAACTGGTATGTAAACAAAAATACAAGAAAAAACAACCAGGTAGCCCGAGACTTGAAGTAGAAGATATTTTAATAAATTAAGAACCACATTTAAGTGCTTTCATCTTAATAGACATCATCCAGGAGTGGCCTTGGGTCAACTGGTGCCCTAGGCAAAAGGGCTCCACGGCACCCCCCACCACAACACCCGGTGCCCCCATCCTGGTCTACCTACACCAAATAAACACTGAAAAAGCACCCCTGCTAGAGCGGCGCCGTAGGCGGCTGCCTAGTTGGCCTATGCCTAAGGCCGGCTATGACATCATCAGCACCATTGAATAAAACAGTACACATCAAAATACAATAAAAAACAAAATCAAACCCCCGAAAACATTTGCCATTCCAAAGGACATATCAAAAACAAACAGAAAATAAGCAATCATTAAACAGAAAATGATGTTTACCTGGACATTTTTTTCTGTTTGCTAGTTTACTTAAATGTCCTCTTAAGGTAAGTAGAATGAGACTTCTTATAGGCATTAAATCATTTCTTAGTTTTTAAGCTTCTGATTATGTTTGATGCATATATGGACTGCCTTATCAGTACAACCATTTAAGTAGGAGTAGAAATCACAGGCATAAGCTGTGGCTTTAGCAATGGAATTCATTCAAGGAGGATTACAGTGGCTCTTTCATGGCTCAGAAGGATAGGTGTACATCATGAAGGAGCGTGCATGAGAGAAAATAAAAATATAGTTGGAGGGTATGTAATCTGTTATTACAAATTAGTGAGTTTAAATAGTCATTTATTTGATCAGAAATGGGTAGGGCCTGTCAAGCTGGATGAGATGTATAGAAGTACATGCCAAAGGGGGCATTGTATTCTAGGATAATGGTTTGGATGAGAGACATAGATTATGACTTCCTTAAACCTGGAAAGATAAGCCTTGAGCATTAAGTCTGCTAGGTAGAAGGATTTTCTGATTATGTCTGACACATGATGGTCAAAATATAGTTTGTTACTGATAAATGTACCTGAGTCCCTGATGACTGAGTTGATTTTAAGGGGGTGCTTGTGATATCACATTAAGTGGGGAGATTGTTGCTTGCAGAATAAAACCACATGATTTGGTTTGGAATTAAGCTTAAGCCCAAGGTCAGTGCATTAAGTTATAGTTCATTTGAGCCTTTGCTGTAGAATGCATGTCTTTAGGAGAGCATATGTGATTATTCCACTGTCTTTGCACACTGTCTAAACATTCAGTGAATGTTAGCCTTTCCAAGTTCATAGGTTCATAGGTTCATACTAGGCTATCTGCCCAAGGGCATTTATAAGCCTAGCCCATAGTTATGTGGCTTTCGCCACCCCTTTAGTTTGAATAAAAACTATGCCTATCATTTTGCTGTGCCTCTGTCAAGCAGTGACACTGAAGTAATCCCTGGGGTATATCTGCGATCTCCCATCCATTGGTCAAGATTCCTCTTGAACAAGGCCAGCGAGGTGCTCTGCCTCACATGTACCGGGATTTTGTTCCACAGCACAGGGAGTCTCTGGGTGATGAATCTGTCCCTCCAGCACGTTCTATTTATAACCGTGTCAAGGTTTAAGTCTCCCGCCCTTGTGGTTCTGAGGGATCTAGATTTTTGAGGTGAAGCATATTCATCAAATCTGGGTTTGACATGGCCTTATATGTCAGGCACAGGTCACCTCTGAGCAAGCGGTATGAGACTGAAAAGAGCTGGAGTTCTTTCAGTCGGGCAGCATAAGACATATTTTTGAGACCCTTTATCCTTTTGGTGAGGAACTTTTGGGGCCTTTCAAGCTGCAGCAGGTGTCTGGTCAGATACATTCGAACGGGCATTGTACTCAATCATAGGTCTAATGAGTGATGAGTACAGGGGACGATGACCTCCCTTGATCTAGATGTGAATCCCTTCATGATCAGGTGGGTGATATAGAAGGTTTTCCTAACTACTTTAGCAACATGAGTGTCAAACGAAAGGCTACTGTCAACCTGGGTCCCCAGATCCCTGATGACTTTTTCTGTGCTCAGTGGATTGCCACCTATATGGTAGCTAGGGGTAACCTTGTTTTTCCCGAAGGGTATGACTATGCATTTTTTAGCGTTTAACTTCAGGCCATGGCTCTGGCACCAGTTATCCGTTTCTGTGAGGCCCTTCTGGAGGATATCTGTGTCAGATGTGTTTTCGACTATGGCGCCCAGTTTGCAGTCATCTGCAAACTTTGTCAGCCATAACCCTCCTGTGTTTGCTTGTACTTCAGAAAAGTAGATGCCGAACAAGAGTGGACCCAGGACTGAGCCCTGTGGGACACCACTTGTGACAGGCTTTGAGTCTGACATGGCTCCAGCAACTCTGACCCTGTGGGTTGTGTCACTTAGCCAGTTTGCAACCCATCTTGTGATGTATGGGTTTACATTCAAGCTGATGAGTTTTTCAATGATACCTGAGTAGGGTATTGTGTCGAAGGCCTTTGCCAGGTCGAGGTAGGCTGTATGGACTGCCTTTCCCTCATCAATGGCCTTGGTGACTGTCTCGAAAAAGTCAACCAAGTTTAAGAGGCAGGATCTGCCTTTGACAAAGCCAAACTGGGTTGGATCCAAAGTCTGCAAGTTCCCTATGTCTTTATTTATGAGTTCCATTATGATCCTCTCCATGGCTTTGCAGATAAGGCTTGTCAAGCTAATGGGGCGGTAATTTCCTGGGTCTGTGGAGGCACCGCCCTTATGAAGTGGGACCACAGTCGCCGTGCGCCACTCCTTGGGTACGTATCCTGAGGTGAGGCTAAGATTAAACAGCTGTCCTAACTGTGGGTTTAATTCCTCGTTGAGTTCGTGAAGCACACAGCTGGGGACACCATCCGGTCCCATGGATGCTGTGTTTTTTGCCTTAGTGAGGGCAGTTCTCACCTGGGCGTTGGAGATGTTTGGGGGGCTACAATCCTCTGGAATAGATATCTCTCCTTTTGGGGGGGAGGTGGGGAGAAGTTTGCACTGAACCTGTCAGCCAGTATGTTGGCAATGTGTGTAGGTTCAGTAATTTTCACATCATTTTGAACTAATTATGAGCATATCTGGGAGTTTCCTCCTAGGTTTCTAACATAGCTAAAGAAGGCCTTATGATTGTCTTTAGAGTCCTTGGCGATTTTTCTCTCAAAATTTGCCTTGGATGATTTTATGAGAGCTCTTAGTTTTTTACTTATAATGATCAAAGGTGTCTTACCTTTCAAGGATTTTGCTCTATCTTGTAGTAGCTTCCTCCTTTTGTTGTAGAGCTTGTTTATGGCTGGGGTTCACCAGACTGGATGTTTGCCTTTGGTACAGAGAGTCTTAGTTTTGTTTGGGATTGCCTGATCCATGCAGTCCTGTAGGTGCTGGTAGAAGGCATTTGTAAGTGATTCAGTGGTTTGAGTAATGTTTACCACTGGCTCAGGGGCCTTAAAGGAGACCACACTAGTTTTTAGAAGTGTGAAATCGGCTTTTGAGAAGTTTTTCACTGTGGTCTTTTTAGTTTCAGGTGGGGGCGGGATGAGGACCTCCAGCGAGATTAGTTTATGATCTGATCTCACCAGTGAGGGGTATACTTCCGGTGTTGAACATTTTGATCCCATGCTCGTGATGATGAGATCAAGTATGTTTTCTCCTCTTGTGGGGATGGTGACTAGTTGTTCCATGGCATTTGAGTTTATGAACTCCAGGAATCTTTGGGTTAGAGTGATCGGGCTTGAGTAGTGTTCCCAGTCTATATTAGGGTAGTTGAAGTCACCTAGTATGATGGTGTTTGGAGATACATTTATCCTCCAATGTTTTCAGGAAGGCCATGTGAGTTTCCTGAGTTTGAGAGGGTGGCCTGTAACATGCTACAAATTGCAGAGCAGTCTTGCCTATGGTTAATTGCACCTGGATGGTCTCCGATGCATCGTGCGTTGCCACCAACCTTGAGGTGTGGGTGTCCTTTATGAATATGGACACCCCCCCTCCTTTCTTGGTGTTGTCCGGATTTTGTGGCCGGAACGCATGATATGAGGTGAAACCTGTTAGTGCTGGGGTGCTCTCAGGAGCCTTGAACCAGGTTTCTGTCACAGCACAGACATCGATGTTTTCCATATTGAGAAGGGCCTCGAGTGCGTGCATCTTGAGATTGAGACTTCTGGCATTGAGCAGCATTACCCTTAGTTTTTTTCCTTTTTGGTGTTCTAGGGTGGTAGGTTTAGAATTTGAGCCTTGCCTAAAAAAGGCACTATGGGGGTGGCAAGAGCCTTTGCCAATATCCGGAAGCCCAGGGGTGACAGGTGCAAGCCGTCCCTTGCGAAGTAATGTTGAATTCAGCATTCTCAACTCTGGTGCTGTCGATGACAGTGTGGGTACAGTTGTTGGTCCAAGGATTCTGTGAGGGGTGCCAAACTATACATTCCTTCTGTGACACTCATGTGTTATGAGCCACATACCACTGTCATGGACCAGAGGAAAGTTATCCATATTATCCATCTGTAAAGAACCAGGTATGTGCCATACAGCATGCTATATGTATTTGTCACACAATTAGCACCACTTCTCTGTCCAGTAAATACTTTCTGATTACTTCCTTCTCAGAAAACTGGATGAGCTGCAGTGTTGTACAATGCTGGGCTCTTCATCACTTAAAACGAATGGTCCTGACCAGCTTGGAATTTACATGATAAAACCAGAACCTTATACTGCTGTCTGATCTAGTTAGAAATGGTAGTACTTTCCTTTCTGTATTTCAGTACTTCCTGGCATTTTCAGTCAGTATTTTACTTCCAGTTGCTATTTCCATTATTAATATATTTTTTTCGAAAACGTGCCAGACTTCAGGGCTCAAATATCACAGCTCTTAACCATAATGCAAAATTTTTTTGAGGTCGCATAGGTTCATAGGTAGGTACTAGGCTATCGGGCCAAGGGCCTAAGTAAGCCTAGCCAACAAGGTTCCCTGTCTTACGCCACCCAAGAAAGTCATGGGCGCCAGAAACAAAGAGCGAGGGGGGAGGGGGAGCCCCCCCCACACTTTTACAGTTGCATTTACCTCTTAACTGTACCGAGTTTCTAGGTATTTAGTCTATTTACCTGTTATGAGGGCAAAATAATGGGGTGCCACAAATTCCCGAGTGGCCACTTCAATTCTGGAATTTCCCAGTTTTTTTTTCAAATTTTTTTTTTGCAAAGTTTTTGCTGGTGTCATCGCATGCAGGGGCATGTGCGATGATGTCAGCTTCATGATACAAACTGTCAGCCTGTCGGAATTCAGTTGAGGCTTTGGGGGTGTGTGTACTCTCTCTGTTTCCCTTTTCCATATGTGGCTGTGGAAGAGGAATCAATTTGCCGCGCTGGATTTAAAATAGCAGCAGTCAGCAGCACACAGTGTCAGAATCAGACTAACGAACGGAGCAGCTCTTGAGTCTTGTGCTGTTTTTTTTTTTCTTAATTTAATATGAGCAACTAGTGAGCAACTGAGCTGTTAAGTGCAGCAGTCGAGTTGCAGCCTGCAGAGTTGGACCAGTCTGCCCAGGTGGTCACGGTGACAGTCAAACTAAGAGAAAGAGCATGAGAAATTGATTTTGATTTCCATCCTCCTCTGGCTCCTCCAGGTAAAAAAAAAAAGTGGCTACTGGCTAGATTATGTCATAGTTTCTCATCCCTCTCTCCCTCCCTGTCTCTAGAATAATAAATGTTGATGTTTTTGCAGATGTGTATGTCTGTGTGAATTTGTGAATACGAGTAAGGTGAGCATATGTGTATTTATGTTTGTGTGCGTGCTGTGCATGTGTGTGTGTGTGTGTGTGTGTGGAGTTTGTTTTTATTTTAGCCACTAACTAGGTAGGTTGAAATTTTGAATCGTATATTATTGAAGTGATGTGACTTTATGAAATCACGTGCCACATTAAAACCAGCAGCAGACCCCACCGCCACCCACACCCTAAATAAATATATAAAGTACACATGTGCACACATTTAGCATGCAAGCAGGTCCTTTGCTACCTTTCAATTCATTGAATGAAGAGCGAAAAAAGAAAAATGAAGGTAAAATTCTGATTTAAATAAATTACCATGAGAAGGTCTATACAAAAAGTTAAGCATATCGCAGAGACAAACTGATTTTTTTGTTAGGTGGATAACATGTAACTGTGACTGTTTACATATTAATAAAGTGTAGAACAGTAGAACTGGTCTCTAACAAAGAACCAGCCCACCCCCCCGTGTTTTATGCATGGTTACGCCACATCAAAGTAGGTGAAAATACGTTTATGTATGATCAAACCTCCTAATGTAGTGAATCTGCAAGTCAGAGTTTGTTTAGAGACTTTGGTCCAACATACATCAGATTAAACTGCATTATCTGACAAGTCACAGTCTTATATGTTTGTCTTTTCGGCTTTTCCCGGTTAGGGGTCGCCACAGTGGAACTCTGGTCCGCTAATGATTGGCAGTTGATTTTTATGGTGCCGAGTTGCCAGCCCGACGCCCAACCTTCAGCAAAGGCATGCCCATTCACGCATGTCTTTTGGAGGCCACTCGACTGCGGGTCCACACAGAGCTGAGAATAGAACAGGAGAACCTCTTGCTATGAGGCAACAACGCTGCCGCTGTACCACCACGGCTTTTCCTAAGTCACAGTCCTATATAATTTACAAAAAAAACATTAAATGATGTAAATGTGTCTCTTTGTTTAAGAAGTCTGCAGGTGCCAATCTCGTTTGATTTTTTTTTTTTTTTTACTTTGAAGTCCCTATTTAATAAATTTCTTTTGTGCAGTTTGACGCGTTAAATGGGTTTGTGTGTGCATTTTCAGATGTTTCTTGTCTTTAAAATCTGTTCACAACAGATATATATTTGTTGAAGAGCAGTAAATCCATGAAATGTGAAAACCATTGTGTCAGTAATTTTTGCTCATCTAAAGTTCCATTTCCTGAGAAAGGCGTTTCAGCTGTGTAGAGTTTTGGGTAGATATGTGTATATGTATTTTCCTTTGACTTTCAGTCTCTTGTAAGGTTTTAATTTGTCCACTTCTTGTAGAAAACCAAGATGTGTGGAACATAGAGACGTGTGCATCACAGCAGTTGTTTACTGCATTGCATTTTAAGTATTCTGTATGATGGAGAAGAAATTTAAATCTATACAGTTTTGCTGGCTCTTTTAAGTATCTTCTTTTCGACAAAGAAGAATAAAGATAGGGCTTATCTGTGTATGTTGACATCCAGCAGTCTATATGACGACCTGGTGGGCTCACACTTAATACTGTTGCTTAAAGAGAGCTCATCAAGCCAGGATGTATAATTCTGCTGTTAGCTTGTAGTGAGGTGAACAAGTTGCAATTTGAAATTTCTTTATTGAGAGATGGCTTATTTTTTCCTACACAGGGCTAGAGTAGATTTAGTAGTAGCAGTGGTTATAGGATTTTGATTGCCCGTTTTGTAACGTGGAATTTTCTAAGAGTTTTATAGCTGGAACTGACTTAAACTGAAATTTAAATGCAGAGTTAGTATCTGCGAGTTATATAATGTAGGTCATACAAATGCTTACAATAAAGGATGAAGTGAAATGTACAAAATTACTTGTTTGGGGGTTAACAGATGAATATGCATTATGTAATTTACAGCCTTCTTACTTATAATATGAAAATATTTCTTATTCTACAAGAAGAATGGTATGCTAACTACACAAGTGAGATGTTAGACATAATAAATGCAGGTACATCCTGGACAAGTTGGGGTTTAACTGGTGATGTAAAAACAGTAACAGTGTAGATGAGGCTAAGATGACAAGTAGAAATATAGATTGTAGATAACTGAAAATGCTTGGAAAGACTGTGTCTTAGGTAATGCTACAGATGTAAGATCGGTTACATTACAGATAGATTTTGGGGCATTGATTTTATGTATGTATGCATGTATGTATGTATGTATGTATGTATGTATAGTACTTTTTCATGTTTAAGCCAGTTGCCTTGGACTACATATTTGTTTGGTTCATATTGACTGTATAATAACTTATTAAGTGGGAGAACAGATGGTTCTGAAATTAAGTAGATTCATTTTCTTGCAGTGGTAACTGTGACCTGTTTGTCAAATGACCTATTTATTGTACAGATTATTTGTGCATAAACAGTTTGTGTACGCACGCGCGCGCATATGTGTGTGTGTGTGTGTCTGCCATGCCTGTGTGTGTGTGCGTGCGTATGTCGGCCATGCCTGCTGATTTTGTACCTATGTTGTGGTAGTAGTTTTAAAAAGTTGACCTTTTTAGATTGCTAAGTGCCCATCTCACCCCCCCCCAGTCTTCAACAGCTTCCGGCGCCTTTGAAGAAAGTTAATTTCCTGTGCCCCTGTCGAGCAGAGCCACAGAAGTGATTCCCGGGGTGTATTTTCTATTTTCCATCCACTCATCAAGATTTTTCTTGAAGAGTGCTAATGAGGAACTTTGCTTGACATAGATGGGTAGCTTGTTTCAGAGTATAGGAAGTCTCTGGGACAGGAGTCTGCCCCTCCAGCATGTCCTGTTTATTGTGGTGACAAGGTTTAGGTCCCTAGAGCATGTAGCTCGGAGGGATTGGGATTTCTTTAGGTGTAGCATGTCCAACAGCTCTGGGTTTAACATAGCTTTATATATTAGGCAGAGATCTCCTCAGAGTAGGCGATATGCTATAGAGTAAAGCTGGAGTTTTTTTGAGATGGTCAGCGTAGGGCATCTGCTTGATGCCAGTAATCCTCTTTGTGAGGTACTTCTGTGGCCTTTCCAGCTGCCGCAGATGTCTTGTGAGGTACATTCCAAAAGGGGCGTTGTACTCTATAATGGGCCTAATGAGTGCTGAGTAGAGGGGAACAATGACCTCTTTTTTCCTGGATGAGAACCCTTGTGTGATGAGGTGTGCCACATAGAAGGATTTCCTGACTACTGTGGCAATGTGATTATCAAAGGAGAGACTACTGTCCACCTGGGTCTCAAGGTCTCTTATCACACATTCGGCATTAAGTAGACTGCCATTTATGTGGTAGGTCATGGGTACAGAGCTTTTACTAAAGCAGATGACAATGCACTTTTTGGCATTGAGCTTGAGGCCATGCATCTGACACCAGGCATCTGTCTCAGTGAGGTCCTTCTGTAGGATGTCCATATCATTTGGGGACTCGACTGTGGCTCCTAGTTTGCAGTCATCTGCAAACTTCATTAGCCAGAGGCCTTCTGTATTAGCCTGTACTTCAGAGAAGTAGATACCAAACAGGAGAGGTCCCAGGACTGAAACCTGTGGTACTCCACTTGTCAATGGTTTGAAGTCAGATTTGGAGTCTGCAACTTTTACAGTGTGGGTTCTGTCAGTGAGCCAGTTGGCAACCCATCTTGTGACGTATGGATTTATACCTAGTTTAGTGAGTTTAGCTATAATTCCAGAATGGGGGATGGTGTCAAAAGCCTTGGCGAGGTCAAGATAGGCTGTGTATACCACCTTACCCTCGTCTACAGCTTTGGTGACTGCCTCAGAGAAATCGATCAGGTTCAGAAGGCATGATCTGCCTTTCACAAACCCGAACTGGGTGGGGTCCAGAGTTTAGAGGTTACCAGTGTCGTTGTTTATGAGTTCCATGATGATACGTTCCATGGTCTTGCATACCAGGCTCATCAGGCTAATAGGGTGATAGTTCCCAGGATCAGTGGTGGCTCCCCCTTTGTGGAGTGGGATAACTGTTGCTGTGCGCCATTCAGTGGGCACAAAGCCTGACATGAGACTATGATTGAACATAGTGCTTAGATTGGGAGCCAGTTCGTTCTGAAGTTCATGTAAAACGCAGCCTGGGTTGTTGTCTGGTCCCATGGATGCTGTGTTTTTGGTTTTAGAGAGTGCAGCTTTTACCTGCATAGATGTGATTATAGGGACTCTGCATTGTTTCTGTATAGATATGGGCTCTTTAGGGGGTGAGAGGGGGCTAAAGTTAGCACTGAACCTATCTGCTAGGATGTTGGCAATATCAGTTGCTTCTGTAATTTTTGTGCCATTGTGCTGTAACTCAGAGCAGATCTGGGTGTTGCTATTGAGATTCTTGACATAGCTATAGAATGCTTTGTGGATGCCCTTATAATCAGTGGTGATTTTGTTTTCGTAACTAGCTTTGGAGGCTCTTATAATGGATCTCAACTTCTTATTGAGGCTGACCAGGGAGCTCCTCCACTCATGGGATTTTACTCTCTTTTGCAACAGTTTCTTCCTTCTGTTGTAGAGTTTGTTTATGGCAGGGGACCACCAGATTGGCTTCCTTTTTTTGGAGGATAGCATCTTGGTTCTGTTTGGGATAGCATGATCCATGCACTCGTGTAAGTGCTTATCGAGTGCATTTGTGTAGGATTCAGCAGTCGTAACTGTATTGCCCATCTGCATGGGTGTCATGAAGTTCGCCACTTCTGTCTTAAGAAGCAAGAAGTTGGCTTTAGAGAAATTTTTTACTGTGGTTTCCTTAATGGTGGGTGGGGGCGGGATGCAGATATCTATGGTGATTAGCTTATAGTCAGATCTGACAAATGAGGAGCTGACTTCAGGAGTGCAACACCGGTCACTCATGTTGGTAATGACTAGGTCTTGGATACTTTTGCCCCTGGTGGGGGTGTGGATAAGTTGATCCCAGACATTGGAATTTATGAATTCCAGAAAGCGTTGAGCAAAGGAGTTGGTACATGAGTAGTTTTCCCAGTTAATGGTGGGGGTAGTTGAAATTGCTCATTATTAGGGTATTTGTTGAACCCTAATATTTTCCAGCATATCAAGTAAAGAGGAGTGGGAATCCTGGGGCATGGTGGGGGATCTGTAGCAAGCTACAATTTGGATTGCAGTTTTGCTCAGAGTTAGTTGCACTTGGATAACCTCGGATGCATTATGCTGCACAACTAGCCTGGAGGTGTGGATATCCTTAATGAATATGGACACACCTCAGCCTTTGGTGTTCTGGTCCAGGTTAGATGGCCGAAAAGTGTGGTATGAGTTATAGCCTGGTAATGCAGGGGTGCTGTCTAGAGCCTTGAACAAGGTCTCAGTCACTGTACAGATATCGATGTTCTCCATTTTAAGGAGTGCCTCGAGTGAGTGCATTTTGAGATTTAGACTTCTAGCACTGAGTAGCATTACCCTCAGTTTTTGCTTGCCGGTTCCTTTTACGGTGGTGAATTTGTCATTTGAACCTTGCCTAAAAAAGCCACTATAGGGGCGGCAAGAGCCTTTGCCAGTATCCAGAATCCCAGGGCCGACATGTGCAGACCATTTCTAGCAAGGCATCGTGGTCTGTCGACCATGTCGTCCCAGGCAGACAGATACTGGATCCCCTTAGAATGACACCAGAAGCTTAGCCAATTGTTGAAGTCAATCATTTTCTCCTTGTACTGTGGTATAATTCTGGACAATGACAAGATGCTACTCAGGGCTAGGGTCAAACCTACCTGGGCTACAAGATTGGAGAGCTTTTCCATGTCTCTTTTAATGCAGTCTAGGGAGGTACATCTCAGGTCGTTCACACCAGCATGGTACTTGTTGTGGAGTGATCTGAGTGCGTGGGTTATGTGGCGGATCCTGGCACTCAACAGGCAGCTGACAGTAACCTTCTCCTTGTTTAGCCTGGTGAGTGGGACATCAGTGTGCCTGTCTATAGAGTCACATATGACTAGTGTGTTGGTTATGTTGTTTTGCCTTATGGGCTGTGGTTTATTGGCACACTAAGTCTGTGGGCTATGTGTCATTTGGGTTGCGTTGGGGGTGGAGGTTGCTTGCTTTTCTGCTTTGGAGGTCTCTGTTGCTTGAGCAGATTATTACTGAGAGCCTCTGCAAAGGTTTTTGTGTTTCTGTGTGTGGAGTTTGGTGGTATAGGTTTAGTGGGACTATGTGATGAGTGTGGTGTGGTGCAAGTGTTTACCTTCTCCTCTTAACTATCAAGTTCAGTCTTGGTTGGAGAGAGCTTTACCTCCAGTTTGGCTAGAAAAGTGCATCTCTCACAGGTTGTAGTGTTGGGTGGTAGGAGGAGAGGGCTGTCTGTGTACATGATGCAATTGCTACATTGCCCCAAGATGCCCAGATTCATCAGATAGGCAGGAGAGAACACTGGGAGATGACCCTTGGACATACCTGAATAAAAAACTACTTTCCTCTAGACAAGTGAGGAAAGTGAGTACAAGAGCTGTTTTTCTCTAAGTAAGTGAGGAAAGTAAGTACAAAACTGTTTTCCTCTAGGTAAAGAGGAAGGTTGTGTGCTGTAGTAATTTGTAGCTTATTTAGTGCTAACTACAAGTTCTGAACAAGTGCTGAGCACAAATAAGCAAATTCCAGTGCTAAAACTAAGAATCTGTGCCTGGATCTTGTGGTAGATAGGCTACCTAGTGCTTACCACTCCCACTGATACACTAGAATGCTTCCCTCCAACACAGAAAGGCTTGGGGGGCTCAAAAGCTTACAAAGAGTCCTGGATACAGCAAATCTGTATCTGGACTAGATTAGTTACAGAAAAGGTGGGAAACAAGCACAAATGCGGGCTTTTAAACCAGAAAGTTGAAAGAGATGGAAAAACTGCCCAAACGACCAATAAAGTACAATTTCTGGGCCAGAAACCACTCCCCTTGTGGTAGATAGGCTACCTAGTGACTATTTACAGGAAAAGTGGGAAACAAGTGCAAATGCGGACTTGAATATGTGTCAGGAGTGCAGAGTCTCATGATAATCCTTAATTTCAGAACACTAGTCAGTGGTCAGCTCGGAGACATTGATAAGTCCATGTGCTTTACTCTTATCATATACTTTGTTCCATCAGAACATCTGCTTCTGTTTCATTATTTCTTCTCACCTGGATTACTGTATTATTTATTCATTTTTTTGTAACTCATACTTCCTTGACTCTGAAATTGACCAGCTGCAGAAAGTGTAGAACTCTGCTTCTTATCTGCTTACTGATACTTATTATCATCATACCAGTGTAATTTTTTGCAAAATCTTCACTGGCTTTGTACGTCTCATAACAGGTAGAAGGTTCTGGTTTACATAGTCATTTATGAGATGGACTCCCACTTCACATAGTTGCTTGTACCATATCACCCTTCATCCACATTCTGGTCTGTCATCTTGTGACTGCTGGAAGTTCTGAAAGTACAATGAGATACTTAGGATATATTTATTCTTTAGGATTCCTGGTAGAAGCCACGTCATGTTGTATACTCGGAAATATAGAGAGCAGACTGACTCATTATTGCCTGGGCTCATGTGGTGAGAAGTCATGCTGTAGCAGAGCAGAATCACATTGGCATGTTTCTGCATGGTAATCTCATGTATTATAGTTTGTCTCTTTTACCTTACTGCAGCAGGGGATAGTGTTAATAAATTTATATATCCCAGTGCTACAGTATTACCCCACAGCATATACAATAATCAACAAGAAAGACTGGTCTCTTCATGACTTCCAAGATGTCTACACATTGAGTAACAGCTTAATTCTAGCTCTCCCAGTTTTTAAATAAAAACTTTGCAGAGAAAGCCAATGGACCTAAAGTCTCCGGGTTAATGTTAGTAACTGGCTAGTAAATACACTGCCCGGATACCAGGAAAAAAGAAATAAGAGGGCCTGAAGGAAAATCAGCTAGAAAAGGCGATGAAAAAACAGTGACTGGGAAAAGTACTACAGCTTTTCAGGAAAAGGCAGCGTAGGCTCCATATATGACTTCCAGTAACCTAGAGGAACATATAAGGCAACTGCACACATACCTGACTAAAATAAGTGAAACACTGCTGGAGTATATCAACTCAAACAATAAAAGGCTAGAAAAAGATGGAAGATGCTTTAAACAGATAGATAAGATGCTAAAACTGTAAAGCTCAGAGGTCGAAATGAAGAAAAGGCTGGCTGAATATGATACTGCACAAGAAGAGATGTTTCAAAAAATAACAGAATTAGAGTACAGAGCACATATGGAAAACCTGAGATATTCTGCAATACCTGAGAAGCTGGAAGGAGCAAACTGTATTAATTTTTTGAAAGCGCAAATAAGCAACTGGACTGGGATTCCACAACAGGAACTGTAATTGAAAGGGCACATTATGTGTATGCTGCAAACCTGGCTATGAGAAAATGACCTAGACCTTTAATAGTAAACATGCAGTCTTATCAGCAGAAGGAGATGATTCTGACAAAACTGTAACAGAAGGACAAAGTACTAAAAGTGGGAGACAGCAGGCTGTTTGTGGAGAATGATTACTCATTGTACACCAGGCAGTAGAGGAATAAATTTATTCCATTATTTAGAGAATGTTGAGAAGCAAGTGTGAGATTCAAACTGCCATACCCAGGTATCTTCAAATTGTTTTCCCTGGAGGAACAAAATCATTTTTTGATGAAGTACATGCTAAGGAAGAAATACAAAAGTTTGTCCAAGAAAAAGTGAGCTGTAAAACAGAAGGAGATTCTGCTTCTTGTTCTTCTGGTAATAAAAACCACAGAGAGACTGTGCCATTGAAACATTTTCCATTGTTTCAACAATTATCAAAGGAAGGAAAAAACACAAGAGTCGATTAGAAGAATAGAGCGTACATTGGAAATGAAGCAGAGCCAGGACTTAGGAGATGGAGATGACAAGAAATAAAACCAGTAACTTGGAAATTGACAAATATGGGATCACAAAGCAATAATTATATTTGTGAAACATGACAGAGCAAGAAAATCTGGAAATATTGGACATTTTTGGACTTCGTTAAACTTGTTTGGGACGTTATATCTTTAAAAATCTTTACATCTAGAAACTCCATCTCACTACTTGAGCTATTGATGGTGAATCTCAAAAAAGGAGTACTGTTATTAACATATCTGTGTAGGTCCAAGAGGGATTCATTGCCCCCATTCCATATAATGAAATGGTCGCCCACGAACCTACAATAAAATCAATCTGTCCCATATTCCTATCAATCAACTTACCAAGATATAAATGGGAGTATGGATACAAGGTTATTTAGGAAAAGCTGTCATAGAAACACATATCTTCACAGGCAGAGTATGCATCCAACCCATGTATTTAAAAATGTCATACAAGGACAGAGCCTTCAAGCTTCTAGATTAAATGCAAAAAAAGAAAGCTTCATACAAGAACTAGTAACTTTGAAAGCTAGGTTCATGGAGAGAGGTTACAAGGAAAGTGAGGTCAATGAAGTACTGGTTACTATACCATCTTTGAGAGAGGGAAAAGGGAAACCATATTTTTCAGAACAGACCCCTATGGGTGAAGATAGATAACATACTGCAGCTGCACTGAAGAGTCCAATCACATATTCCAGCAATGTTAGGATGATACAAGACATTTTTAAGAGCAATTGGCGTAGCTTGTGTACAGACCCCCAGATTAAGTCGATCGTGGGCTCAACACCTAGATTTATGTTTAAAAATAATAAATCATTAAAGAGGCTGCTATGTTGTTCTAAGTCAGTGGTCTCACCCGCCAGGGTGAATGTAGTTACGTTTCCCCGCAATAGATGTAATTTCTGTTGTTACCTGGATACTACTAGCAGTTTTATGCATCCAGATAGACACAAGCTTTTAAGTTTTGATGTACATGCTAACTGCAGTTCGTTACATGTGTTATATCTTGTTTACTGCGAGGTTTGTATGACCTTCTATATCGGCAAGAGCAATAGGAGACTTAAAGACTGCATAAGGGAACATCTGTATGATAGGTTCCCTATTAGAAGACCGAAGACACATTCTTTCGAATGCATCTTGGTCGAACTCAGAAGCCTGAAACAGCAAAATATCGAAACGGCTTTTAAGTGAATTCTTTCCCTTGGAAGGAATTCGCTTGGCAGCTTCATTACTTTGCTGTTTTCGGCACTGTAGTGCAGTCTCAGAGTTGTTATATTTAAGTAGGGGGGTTTGGGGGGCAAAGCCCCCCACTTAATGTAATGTTTAAAGTCTTTTAATTTTTTTTTTGTTGCTGGAACAGTGATTTTTTTCCCTAGGAAAAAAAGTCTCTGTTCTGACAGTCTGTAATTGTAAGCTTTCGCTTACATAGGGTCGATTAATCACCGTTCGCTTTTTTAAGCATTCAGTGATCTAATATAGACCCGTATAATATAAGGAAGGCCATAGATACCAATGCACTTGTCAGACATGTGATGGAGTTTGGTCCTGCACACTCCTTTAAGTTTATGGCTATAGATATCATACATCCCATTGAACATGGGGGTGGTGTTAGGATCAGAACAGAAAACAGTAAGTTTAGATGGATCATTAGAATGAGAGCTGTCAGAGGGAAAGGCTTTAATGACAAAATAACTGTCAAACCAGTATTACAGACAAGGCAGATTTCTAGGTGATTATTTGAACTTTTTATAGCTTTTATTAATCTTGTTTATTTGTTATATGAAATATTTTAGGCATAGTTAGTTTTTAAAATAATGTTAGTGCTGATTTTCATTTATTTATGTTTTTGTACTTGTGATCACTTTTAAGACATGGTGCGTCACCATGACTTTAAGTATTCAGTGAGTTGATTGTTTATTCACTGCGATTGGCTGGTTGTTTTTTTTTTAAATATGGTGCTTTTACTTTTTGTATTTGTCTAAAGAAGCAGCTCACTTGGCTGCAAAAGCGATCCTACAATAAAATATGTCTATGTGGATATTACTTGCTGTGGTTTGCTTCATAATCCGTCTTTTCCTTGATATTCTACTTTTCATTCGGGCTGAACCATTAATCCTCGCTGCCTTTGCTGTTTATGGTTATTTGATAAATATATATATTTATATTTTGTAAGGCATTGCCCTACTTAATGTGATCAAAACAAAAGAAATTTAAAGGAAATGACTATAGAAACATAGATCTGGAAGGTATTAAAAAAGTGAAATATATATCTGTAAAATATGTATAAGGAGACTCGCACCAAAATAGGTCTGTATGGTAGAATAAATTATCATGAAGTTACTTATTCCAAATGGAAACATTTTAGTAAGAGATTGCTTGAAGTAAAATGAAATGGAATTGTGAAAGAAGCAGATCTTACTGTTAAAAGTTACATTTCAAAATATGACGAGATCTTGGTGGAAGTGTTCTAGGGTTAACAGGAAATGGTTAAACACACACGCACACACAAACACACAAACACACACACACACACACACACACACACACACACACACACACACACACACACACACACACACACACACATATATGTGTGTGTGTGTGTGTGTGTATAGATATATATATATAGATATATATATATATATATATATATATATATATATATATATATATATATATATCTAAGGGTCCCCTTTAAAATCTCAAAATACTGAAAGAGGCGAAAATAACGAAAGTGCAGTTATTTTTGAAACTACATTTTAACGAATAATAGCTTACCAGATCTGTGGTTGTTGTGGTGTTGTCTGGTGTGCTTTGTCTTTAAGGTGCAGTGTGGTCTGGGATTTTTAGATATGGTAGATGATGTGTGGTTGTGTACGGAGATTCAGGTAGGGTGTGGGGGGGCTATGCCCCCTGCTTATACATAGGTTATGTGGGTTTTGTTGGTGTGTGTGTTTTGTTGCTTTGTTACGCTGTATGCAGGGAGGTGTCTGTGATTTTGTGGTGGAGGTTATATTAAAAAACTGAACATCGCTAGCTGAACTTTTAGTATAGTGACATTCGTTTTTTTAAATTTTTTATTGTAGTGCATGTTTGTTATTTGTCTCGAGATACTGAAAGTCGATCTTTTAGTATTTCAAGATTTTAAAAAAGTAGACCATATATATATATATATATATATATATATATATATATATATATATATAATATAATGTATAACTTCCGCGGTTTTGCAGCGGTAGCGTTGTTGCCTCACAGCAAGAGGTTCTCCCGTTCGATTCCTGGCTGGAGTGCGGGGAGTGCCTTATGTGTGATGTCTACAGTTGGCTGGGCATTCGAAAGACATGCGTAAATGGGCATGCCTTCGTTGAAGGTTGAGCGTCGAGCTGGCTCCTCAGCGTTCGTGAAAATGTACTGCCAATCATTAGCAGACCGGAGTTCCGCTGTGGCGACCCCTAACCGGGAAAAGCTGAAAGACAACAACATATATATATATATATATATATATATATATATATATATATATATATATATATATATATATATATATATAAATCTACTCTAACCCTATCGCACCACCAGACCACTAAGATCCAGCAACAAAAATCACTTGCAGAGCACTAAAGCCAATAACTCTGCTGGTGAAGCACTATTCTCTTGCGCCATAGCCAAATTATGGAACTCACTCCCACCCACAATTACCTCCGTACCATCATGCATCTACTTCAAAACTTTACTAAAAGCGCACCTAAAAACATGCTGGCTATGCCCTTGCAACTTCCACTCTAATATCATCCACCCCATCCAGCCACTACCTTTCTTTACACTCCATTAACTTCCTTGATTATAGCAAGCTCAGATGCTCATAAGCCTAGTACTTATTATACAGCAGGAACTTCTCATTGTAGTATTTGTTAATGTCTGTTACGTACTTCACAGATAAAGATTCTAGTTGTCTACTGATGTACTATGTTCTTCATCTGTAAATATGTTGTAAGTAATTGCTATGTTAAATTATTAATCACTATGTAATCCAATGTAACTACTGTCTGTTTATTTAACTGTGGAGCTTTTCTCCCCGGGCCTCCGCTGAAAATGGACCTACGTCCAGTCGGACACTCCCGGTCAACAAATTTAAATAAATAAATAAATAAATAAATAAATAATAAATAAAGCAATTGCAAGGGCAGCCAGCTGAGAATTGATTTACAATTGCAAGGGTTGGATTGGTTGTTTTTAATTGATAACATTATTTAAGGATAGGTTAATTAAGGGGTATGCATACATCTGATGAAGTCCTAGGAGAGACAAAAATGCGGTGAAAAAGTTAAAGTCTTTATGTGTGGATCATTTTTTGCTGTGTTGCTGTTTGTGGAACATTAAACGGATTATAGCTCAAATCTCAGCTGGCTGCCCTTGCAAGTATTTTTTGTGAATTTTACTAATTTTGGTATTTTTGGCACTTGAGTTTCTCTATTTCTGACCCCTCAATTCCTTTGCTTAAGAATTCTAGACAAAGCCAAAACTACTGTGAAAAAAAGGCCGAAAATCAGTGACAATTTTTCAAGTTAATTGAACAAGTTTTGCATTAACATACATTTTCTGGATAAAAAGAAGTATGAAACTGTAATGACTGAATATAATCCTCAGTGATTTATGAGGCAAAACAAGGGACATTCTGCCAAACCAGAGACAATTGAGAGGTATGTCTAGGAGAGATCAAGCCAACTCAGAATGGTAAACAGTTGTGTTAGAATACTGCAGACAAAAGTCCCTCTTTAATAAATTTCCTTTGTGCAGTTTGACGCGTTAAGTGGGTTTGTGTGTGCATTTTCAGATGTTTCTTGTCTTTAAAATCTGTTCACAACAGATATATAATTTTTGAAGAGCAGTAAATCCATGAAATGTGAAAGCCATTGTGTCAGTAATTTTTGCTCATCTAAAGTTCCATTTCCTGAGAAAGGTGTTTCAGCTGTATAGAGTTTTGGGTAGATATGTGTATACGTATTTTCCTTTAACTTTCAGTCTTTTGTAGGGTTTTAATTTGTCCACTTCTTATAGAAAACCATGATGTGTGGAACATAGAGACATTTGCATCACAGCAGTTGTTTATTGCATTGCATTTTAAGTATTCTGTATGATGGAGAAGAAATTTAAATCTATACAGTTTTGCTGGCTCTTTTAAGTATCTTCTTTTCGACAAAGAAGAATAAAGATAGGGCTTATCTGTGTATGTTGACATCCAGCAGTCTATATGACGACCTGGTGGGCTCACGCTTAATACTGTTGCTTAAAGAGAGCTCAACAAGCCAGGATGTATAATTCTGCTGTTAGCTTGTAGTGAGGTGAACAAGTTGCAATTTGAAATTTCTTTATTGAGAGATGGCTTATTTTTTCCTGCACAGGGCTAGAGTAGATTTAGTGGTAGCAGTGGTTATAGGATTTTGATTGCCCGTTTTGTAGCATGGAATTTTCTAAGAGTTTTATCGCTGGAACTGACTTAAACTGAAATTTAAATACAGAGTTAGTATCTATGAGTTATATAATGTAGGTCATAAAAATGCTTACAATAAAGGATGAAGTGAAATGTGCAAAATTACTTGTTTGGGGGTTCATAGGTTCATAGGTTCATACTAGGCTATCTGCCCTAGGGCATTTATAAGCCTAGCCCAGAGTTTTGTGGCTTTCGCCACCCCTTTAGTTTGAAGGATATTATGCCCATTATTTTTCTGTGCCTCTGTCAAGCAGTGACACTGAGGTTATCCCTGGGGTATACCTGCGATCTCCCATCCATTGGTCAAGATTTCTCTTGAACAAAGCCAGCGAGGTGCTCTGCCTCACATGTACCGGGATTTTGTTCCACAGCATGGGGAGTCTCTGGGTAATGAATCTGTCCCTCCAGCACGTCCTATTAATAGCCGTGTTGAGGTTTAAGTCTCTTACCCTTGTACTTCTGATGGATTTAGATTTTTTGAGGTGAAGCATGTTCATTAATTCCGGGTTGGACATGGCCTTGTATGTCAGGCACAGGTCGCCTCTGAGCAGACGGTAGGCGACTGAATAGAGCTGGAGTTCCTTCAGTCGGGCAGCATAAGACATATTTTTGAGACCCTTTATCCTTTTGGTGAGGAACTTTTGGGGCCTTTCCAATTGCTGCAGGTGTCGGGTCAGATACATTCCGAATGGGGCATTGTACTCAATCATTGGTCTGATGAGTGATGAGTACAGGGGAACGATGACTTCCCTTGATCTAGATGTGAATCCCTTCATGATCAGGTGGGCAGTGTAGAAGTTCTTTCTAACTACTTTAGCAACGTGTGTGTCAAACGAAAGGTTACTGTCAACCTGGGTCCCCAGATCCCTGATAACCTCTTCTGTGCTTAGTGGATTGCCACCTATATGGTAACTAGGGGTAACCTTGTTTTTCCCGAAGGGTATGACTATGCATTTTTTGGTGTTTAACTTTAGGCCATGGCTCTGGCACCAGTTATCCATTTCTATGAGACCCTTCTGAAGGATGTCTGTGTCAGATGGGTTTTCAACTATGGTGCCCAGTTTGCAGTCATCTGCAAACTTTGTCAGCCATAATCCTCCTGTGTTTGCTTGTACTTCTGAAAAGTAGATGCCGAACAAGAGTGGGCCCAGGACTGAGCCCTGTGGGACACCACTTGTGACAGGCTTGGAGTCTGACATGGCGCCAGCAACTCTGACCCTGTGGGTTCTGTCACTCAGCCAGTTTGCAACCCATCTTGTGACGTATGGGTTTACATTTAAGCTGGTGAGTTTTTCAATGATTCCCGAGTGAGGTATTGTGTCAAACGCCTTTGCCAAGTCAAGGTAGGCTGTGTGGACTGCCTTGCCTTCGTCAATGGCCTTGGCGACTGTTTCGAAAAAGTCAACCAAGTTTAAAAGGCATGATCTGCCCTTGACAAAGCCAAACTGGGTTGGATCCAAAGTCTGCAAGTCCCCTATGTCTCTATTTATGAGTTCCATTATGATCCTCTCCATAGCTTTGCAGACCAGGCTTGTCAAGCTGATGGGACGGTAGTTTCCGGGGTCGGTGGAGGCACCTCCTTTGTGAAGTGGGACCACCGTTGCCGTACACCACTCCTTGGGTACGTATCCTGAGGTGAGGCTAAGATTAAACAGCTGCCCTAACTGTGGGTTTAATTCCTCATTGAGTTCGTGGAGCACACAACCGGGACAACATCTGGTCCCATGGATGCTGTGTTTTTTGCCTTGGAGAGAGCAGTTCTCACCTGAGCATTTGAGATGTTTGGGGGGCTACAATCCTCTGGTATAGATATTTCTCCTTTCGGGGGGGGGGGGGGATTTGCACTGAACCTGTCAGCCAGTATGTTGGCAATGTCTGTAGGTTCAGTGATTTTTTACATCATTTTGAACTAATTCTGAGCATATCTGGGAGTTTCCTCCCAGGTTTCTAACATAGCTAAAAAAGGCCTTATGATTGTCTTTTGAGTCCTTAGCGATTTTTTTCTCAAAATTTGCCTTGGATGATTTTATGAGAGATCTTAGTTTTTTACTTATAGTGATCAAGGGTGTCTTCCCTTTTACGGATTTTGCTCTATCTTGTAGTAGCTTCTTCCTTTTGTTGTAGAGCTTGTTTATGGCTGGGGTCCACCAGACTGGACGCTTGCCTTTGGTACAAAGAGTCTTTGTTTTGTTTGGGATTGCCTGATCCATGCAGTCCTGGACGTGCTGGTAGAAGGCATTTGTAAGTGATTCAGCGGTTTGAGTAATGGTTTCCGCTGGCTCGGGGGCCTTGAAAGAGACCACACCAGACTTTAGAAGTGTGAAGTCGGCTTTTGAGAAGTTTTTCACTGTGGTCTTTTTTATCTGGGGTGTGGGCGGGATGTGGACTTCCAGTGAGATTAGTTTATGATCTGATCTCACCAATGATGGGTATACTTCTGGTGTTGAACATTGTGACCCCATGTTCGTGATGATGAGATCTAGTATGTTTTCTCCTCTTGTGGGGATGGTGACTAGTTGTTCCATGGCGTTTGAGTTTATGAACTCTAGGAACCTTTGGGCTAGAGTGTTGGGGCTTGAGTAGTGTTTCCAGTCTATATTTGGATAGTTGAAATCACCCAGTATGATGGTGTTCGGAGATACATTTATCCCCTCCAGTGTTTTCAGGAATTCTGTGTGAGGTTCCTGAGTTTGAAAGGGTGGCCTGTAACATGCCACAAACTGCAGAGCAGTCTTGCCTATGGTTAATTGCACCTGGATGGTCTCCGATGCATCGTGCGTTGCCACCAACCTTGAGGTGAGGGTGTCCTTGATTAATATGGACACTCCCCCTCCTTTTTTGGTGTTGTCCGGATTTTGGGGCCGGAACGCATGATATGAGGTAAAACCTGATAGTGCCGGGGTGCTCTCAGGAGCCTTGAACCAGGTTTCAGTCACAGCACAGACATCGATGTTCTCCATACTGAGAAGGGCTTCGAGTGCGTGCATCTTGAGGTTGAGACTTCTGGCATTGAGCAGCATTACCCTTAGTTTTTTTCCTTTTTTGTGTTCTAGGGTGGTAGGTTTAGAATTTGAGCCCTGCCTAAAAAAGGCACAATGGGGGTGGCAAGAGCCTTTGCCAAAATCCGGAAGCCCAGGGCTGACAGGTGCAAGCCGTCCCTTGCGAAGCAGCGTGGCTTGTCCAGCATGTCATCCCAGGCAGACAGACATTGGATCCCCTTTGAATGACACCATAGTTTAAGCCAATTATTAAAGCAGATCATCTTGTCTCTGTATTGTGGCATCATTCTTGGTGAAGGCAGGATACTGCTCAAAGTCAGGGTCATACCTGCCTGGGCTACATAATCAGAGAGCTCCTCTATGTCTCTTTTCATGTAGTCCAGGGAGGTACGTCTCAGGTCGTTCACACCCGCACGGACAATGACTGAGTCATACTTGTACCTGCAGTTGAGTGACCTAAGTGCTTGCGTTATGTGGCGGATTCTAGCGCCCGATAGGCAGCTTACTGTGACCTTCTCCTTACTCAATCTGGTGAGCGAGACGTCAGTGTGTCTGACTATGGAGTCACCTATGACGAGTGTGTCTGGCATTGTGTTTGGCCTTAAGGGCTGTGACTGTTTGGCACACTGACTCTGTGGTCTATGTGTTGCATGTGCTGTGCCCTGTGGAGGCAGTTGTTTGGGTGTCTGCTTTGGTGGCCTCTGCTGTTTTGGTAGATTTTTGATCAGAGCCTCCGAGTATGTCTTTGTCTGTTTATGTGTATGAATTGAAGTTGTGATAGTGCTATGTGAGACTGGGTTTGTGGTGTGTGTGGTTACCTTCTCCTCCTGTCTGGTCTTGCCAGTCCTATGCTGAGAGAGCCCAGCCTCCAGTTTGGCTATATAGTTGCATCTCTCGCATGTATTTGTGTTTTGTGGGAGAAGGAGAGGGTTGTTTGTGTACATGAGGCAATTGTAACATTGCCTCAATATTCCCAGATTCACCAGCTGAGCAGGAGAGGACACTAGCAACTGATCCCTCGACATGCTAGAAGGAAAAGACAAAAACTTTATGTAGATGAGTTTGAAAAAGACTTTGGGGGATGTGGTGATCGACAAAGGGTTTTTAGGCTGGTGGGGTACTATGTATAATAAAAAGTGCTATATCAGAGTAAAAAGTACTTTAGGAGCAATTGCTAGGTTTTACAGATAGAGAATAGTCTACTTAGGAATCAAGTAGAACCGAGCTTTTTTGTTAGAGAATAGGCTGGTTAGATTAGCAGTACAGTTCAAGAAGAGCTGTTCTACGGGAAAAATTGAAGAGTGGACTTTAGGTAGCCCGAATAGTTTTACCTTGATTAACCGCCACTGCTCTTGTGTGCTCCTGTGGCAACTCCGCGCTAAAGCGTGCTTTATAGCAGGGGGCTGGAAAAGGCAGGAAATGACCCAAAATGGCCAATGAACTACAAGTTACTGTCTTAAACCACTCCTCTGAGGACAAACAGGCAGCTCAGTGCTCCCCACTCTCACTGGTGAGTAAAGAAACTTCCCCCTGACCAAACAAGGAAAATGGAGAAGTACAGGAACCAAGACAAAGCCCAGGGATCAGCAAAATCTGATCACTGGAACAAACTATTCAGGAAAGTATGGAAAACAAGAATATTTTTTTTGTTTTTTTTCAAGTTTTTTACACAGATAGGACGGAAAACACAGTAAATGCTGTGATTTTCGATTAAATGCTATCAAAAGCTAGTACACTTGAGTGTATTAGCCTGTAGTTTAACTTTTAAGCAAACTTAAACTAGAAAGTGCAACAAACAATTCAAGCTTATAATAACAGGAAAAACAGGTAATAACTCTATAAAATAGGCAGAAACAGTCGTCGAAAGGCACAAAAGGTCGAAAATGCAGAAAAAAATACTTAGAATCTGGAAAGTTTGTCTTTTCTGGTCTCTGCTGCTCTAGGAACTCTGCTGGATACCACGAGGAGCTGTGCTGAGTTCTCTACAGCCAGAAAAGCCCGCCAAAGTGTGCTTTATAGCAGGGGGCTGGAAAAGGCAGGAAATGACCCAAAATGGCCAATGAACTACAAGTTACTGTCTTAAACCACTCCTCTGAGGACAAACAGGCAGCTCAGTACTCCCCACTCTCACTGGTGAGTAAAGAAACTTCCCCCTGACCAAACAAGGAAAATGGAGACGTACAGGAACCAAGACAAAGCCCAGGGATCAGCAAAATCTGATCACTGGAACAAACTATTCAGGAAAGTATGGAAAACAAGGATATTTTTTTGTTTTTTTTTCAAGTTTTTTACACAGATAGGACAGAAAACACAGTAAATGCTTTGATTTTCGATTAAATGCTATCAAAAGCTAGTACACTTGAGTGTATTAGCCTGTAGTTTAACTTTTAAGCAAACTTAAACTAGAAAGTGCAACAAACAATTCAAGCTTATAAAAACAGGAAAAACAGGTAATAACTCTATAAAATAGGCAGAAACAGTCGTCGAAAGGCACAAAAGGTCGAAAATGCAGAAAAAATACTTAGAATCTGGAAAGTTTGTCTTTTCTGGTCTCTGCTGCTCTAGGAACTCTGCTGGATACCACGAGGAGCTGTGCTGAGTTCTCTACAGCCAGAAAAGCCCGCCAAAGTGTGCTTTATAGCAGGGGGCTGGAAAAGGCAGGAAATGACCCAAAATGGCCAATGAACTACAAGTTACTGTCTTAAACCACTCCTCTGAGGACAAACAGGCAGCTCAGTACTCCCCACTCTCACTGGTGAGTAAAGAAACTTCCCCCTGACCAAACAAGGAAAATGGAGAAGTACAGGAACCAAGACAAAGCCTAGGGATCAGCAAAATCTGATCACTGGAACAAACTATTCAGGAAAGTATGAAAAACAAGGATATTTTTTTGTTTTTTTTCAAGTTTTTTACACAGATAGGACAGAAAACACAGTTAACAGATGAATATGCATTATGTAATTTACAGCCTTCTTACTTATAATATGAAAATATTTCTTATTCTACAAGAAGAATGGTATGCTAACTACACAAGTGAGATGTTAGACATAATAAATGCAGGTACATCTTGGACAAGTTGGGGTTTAACTGGTCATGTAAAAACAGTAACAGTGTAGATGAGGCTAAGATGACAAGTAGAAATATAGATTGTAGATAACTGAAAATGCTTGGAAAGACTGTGTCCTAGGTAATGCTACAGATGTAGGATCGGTTACATTACAGATAGATTTTGGGGCATTGATTTTATGTATGTATGTATGTATGTATGTATGTATGTATGTATAGTACTTTTCCATGTTTAGGCCAGATGCCTTGGACTACATATTTGTTTGGTTCATACTGACTGTATAATAACTTATTAAGTAAGAGAATAGACGGTTCTGAAATTAAGTAGATTCTTTTTCTTGCAGTTGTAACTGTGACCTGTTTGTCAAATGACCTATTTATTGTACAGTTTATTTGTGCATAAACAGTTTGTGTATGCACGCCAGTGTGTGTGTATGTGTGCGCATGTGTCTGCCATGCCTGTGTATGTGTGTGTGTGTCTGCCATGCCTGCTGATTTTGTACCTATGTTGTGGTAGTAGTTTTAAAAAGTTGACCTTTTTAGATTGCTAAGTGCCCGTCTCGCCCTCTGCCCTCCCCCCCTCATTTTCAACAGCTTCCGGCGCCTTTGTTTCCAACAATGCTGTGGTCGTCAGTAGGCTGTAGAAGTCTTCCAAAGTCGGTATTGTGTTTGTATTCATCTTCTTGTTATACACTTCCTTGAGATTTTTTGTCCAAACTAAATACATATTTGACTCATTCAAATGAGGACCTTCGTACACATTTAATAATACTAGAGCTTTAGATAAGTTAAACGATTCATTAAATAAAGCTTGTAAAAAGTTTTTAATACTATTCCAAAATGGCTTAATTTTAACACAGTCGAAAAAAATGTGATTCCAATCTGCATTGTGTATTTGCTCACACCCCCAACATATTCCGCTTGTGGAAGAATTAATTTTAGTAATTCTATCTGGAGTAAAGAATGCTCTGTGCAAGCATTTGCAATTAAAAACTTTCCAGTATTGTGCTTTGACATCAGATTAGATTGTGGGTACAGTGCAAGCTGCCATCGTATTCCATGCTGATATTCTCAGATGGGAATAACATCAGAAAAAAGATTAAAACATTAGGGACCTTCCTGAGACTTCCAGCTCAGATGAGCAGTGTTTTTTTGAGTACTGTCTGTAAACTGTTTAAATTAAGTGAAATATGATAGCAAACAGGGACATTTATGTTTTCAAGTGACTCAGTTACTGTTTAATGTATGTAGTGGGCTAGTTTTTTCCTTTGGCTCTGTGATACTGAAAAAGAGGAGGAAGAGATGTGAGGAAAAACTAAATGAATGTGCCCAAGGCCATGGCATGCCTCTATCCCTAGACATGTCCATTCTGCAGTCATAATCCAGATCATCATGGTTGTCATTAGTATCTTTTGGCTTTACTGAACATAAATTCTAAGATGCAGTAAGATGAGAAATGGAGAAGACCTTGTCTGACCATTTAGATGTAATCCAGAGCCTCCAGTCTGATGTCAAATAGGTTAAAAATCAATTTGAGCTTCAGATAAGAGCTAGGCAATTGAATTCACAAAAAATATATCTGCTTTAGTGGTACATGGGGGGATCATTAACAGTATAGCCCTTGTTCATAAGTAGCTTCCCAGTGGTCAGACATCACTGAATCAGATATTCTAATGAGGGTCAGTCATTGGGTGTTTGTTCCAGTGATTCAAACAGCATCACGATAACATCTGCAGATTGTCATTCATTTATTTCATCAGCACTGCTGCTGCCTGATAAAACAAGTACAGAGAAGACAGATTTTTTATGATTCAAACAGCAATGCTGCAGCCTACATATAAACCCAGCTATTTTCTGACAGTTATGAAGTTACTTCACTCTCACAGAGTATGTTTTAAGCTGTTATATCCAGCTAATTTCTTAACATTTTGTTTTCAGATGGATCTAAAGCATTTCTGGAGTTACTGGAGGCACGGATTGCATTGGATGTATGGACATCTGGTATGATTAACTACCAATTAGGGTGCAGAGATAGATTCAAACACAACTTCTCACCTGCAAATAGTTTAAAAAAAGAACACCAGGGCTGATTGCAGATTTCAGATAAAAACTTCAAATAAAACAAAAAGACACATTAGCAGTCAAATCATTGGCTACTGGTTTAGACCCATTATGGCTGGCTGCAAATGACTGGCTAATAGGATAAGGATTTCAGACTGCCATGAAATAAGGCTTAGATAGGAGTTTTGTTGAGTTGTAATGATTTTGTTTTAATATGCATGGTAGCATAGTTTTAAGCATAAATTTTATGGGAACATGATATTTGCTGTATTACTATATATATGTTTAAAAGCATGATATTCCATCTTGTTCTAAGTTGAGTTGTTGAGTTGAATTGTTTTGAATTGTTATAATGTTATAAGGCCTGGAAAAATTGGTATAAAAATAGAACCCAAAATGCCTTCCAGCAATTTAGACATCTTAGAATCCTTGTAAAATTCCTTGTCAAACAGGACAAGCAAGCATACTATATCATCCTAAAAGACAAACATCAAAACAACCCAAAACTTTTTTAGTCATCACTAAATAAACTCCTTCACTCTGGCAAGACCACTACTTCCTCTTCAAAACAGACAATATGGCATACTATCCCCACACAGTTTAAATCTTGGTTTTACAATCAGTATTATCTCTCTTAGACACTAATACATCTGATCCCCTCTCTCTACCCCTTTCCAGACAAAACCACCTACAGTTCTTCAGTTTTAGTCTAGTACCTACCTCAGTCATAATGATGTTGCTCCTTAAACTAAAAACTACCTCTGTAGCTGTAGACCATCTACTATCAGACTACCTAAAAATGGCTGCAGAAGTCATAGCCTTCCCTGTGTCCATACTAATTAATTGGTCCATAGCAGAAAGATACAGCCCATCATTGTGGAAAAAAATCATATGTCACACTACTGCACAAAGGGGGCACATCTACAAAGTTTAATAACTACAGACTGATAGCAATTCTGTTCTCCCTCTCCATATTCATCTGATGCAATACCTAATGTCAAATAACCTGCTCTCAGAAACACAACATGGCTTTAGGTCCCAGCACAACTGTTCTACTACATAAACTGACATAGAAATGATGGTCTGCATGTGTCCACCATGTTCTTAGACTTGTCAAAGGCTTTTGATACTGTTTTGTACCAGCAACTGCTCATTCAGCTCTCAAAGGACTTTCACAATACTCCTTGTTGTGGTTTCTTAGTTACCTATCTGGAAGGCAACAAGCCATTAAATAGCAACAAACCTGCTCATCCTTTCAAGCAGTTACTATAGGTGCCCTCAGGGCTCTATCCGAGGGTCCTTTCTTATTTAATATATTATATATTATATATTAAAAACCTCCACACCTCCACTCACCATGCTGGTTTAGTTCAGTATGTAGATGACTCTACATTAATATGTCCGGCCTCAACAATAAATAAGCTGCAAGACATTACCCAAAATCTTTCTCTTTCTCTTCTGTGGAAACATGGCTCAAAGAATCAAACCTCCTACTCAATCCCAAGAAAACTAAGTTAATGCTTTTTACCTCAAAAAGTTACCAAAATCAAAAGCGATCTTTTACCATCTAGTCAACAAATTACACTGTCATTGAAACTTTATTCACAGTAAACTTCTAGGCATTATAATAGATGACAATCTCAAATATGGTCAGGTTTGCTCTGAGTTACTGCACAATGGTACCTCCTATACTGAGCCAACAGATATTGCCAACATACTGGCTGACAGATTCAGTGCCAACTTTACCCCTCTCTGCCCCCTAAAGGACCAATCACAATACCGGAGGAATGCCAGGCACCCAGCATTACTGCAGCATAGGTTAAAGCTGCATTGTCCAAAGCCAAGAATGCAGCTTCTATGGGACCCGACAATATTCCTGGCTGTTTTCTACATGAACTACAAAGTGAACTGGCACCACATCTGTGTGCCCTGTTCAATCACAGCCTCACCTCAGGCTTTGTCCCTACTGAATGGCGCACTGCTACAGTCATCCCTCTCCATAAAGGGGGAGCGACTACAGACCCTGGGAATTATCGCCTCATTAGACTGACGAGTCTGATATGTAAGGCTATGGAGCACATCATCATGGACCTAATTAACAAGTATATAGGGAATCTCATGCAATTTGGTTTTGTGAAAGGGAGATCATACCTGCTCAACCAGGTTGACTTCTTTGAGTCAGTCACCAGAGCTGTGGATGAGGGCAAGGCAGTTCATACAGCCTACGTTGATCTGGCCAAGGCCTTTGATCCCATTCCCCACTCAGGAATTATTGATAAACTCACCAAAATAGGCCTCAACTCCCTATATCACTAGGTGGTTTGCAAATTGGCTCACAGATAGAACCCACAGTGTGAAAGTAGTGGACTCCAAGTCAGACTCCCAACCAGTCACGAGTGGAGTCCCACAGGGATAGGTCCTGGGTCCTCTCCTGTTTGGCATCTACTTCTCAGAAGTCCAGGCTAACACGGAGGGACTCTGGCTGACCATGTTCGCAGATGACTGCAAGCTGGGAGCCATTATTAACTTCCAAAGTGATATAGACATCCTACAGAAAGGCCTCACTGAGACCAATGACTGGTGTTGAAACTATGGCCTTAAGCTTAATGCCAAAAAATGTGTTCTCATCCCCTTAGGGAAAAACTCAGTTCCCACTAATTACCACATTGATGGGAGCCCACTGAACACTGAAGGCATTATAAGAGGTCTGGGGACACAGATTGACAGCAACCTCTCCTTCAACCACCACATTGCCACTGTGATCAGAAAGTCCTTCTGTGTGGCACATCTCATTACCAAGGGTTTTGCATCCAGGAAGAAAGAGATCATCATCTCTCTCTACTCTTCCCTCATTAGGCCAATCATTGAGTATAATGCCCCATTTGGCATGTACCTCACTGGACACATGCAGCAGCTGGAAAGGCCACAAAAGTACCTCATGAAGAGGATCCTAGGCCTTAAACACATTTCCTACATGGACTGACTCAAAAAACTCCAGCTATTCTTTGTCTCATATCATCTACTAAAAGGTGATCTCTGCTTGACTTACAAAGCCATGTCTGATTCAGCTCTGTTAGAAATGCTACATCTAAAGAAAACCCAATCCCTCCGCAATACACGCTCCAGAGACCTCAGCCTCATTACCACAATCAACAGAACATGATGGAGGGACAGGTTCATAACCCAGAGACTGCCCATGCTCTGGAATAGACTTTCCATGCATGTCAAGCAGAGCACCTCACTGGCCCTCTTCAAGACAAATCTTGATGAGTCAATGGGAAATAGAAAGTTCACCCCGGGGATCACTCCAGTGACTATTTGATAGAGGCACTGAGAACTAATGTCAGGTGGCACGATGCCATGACACTTCTGTGGGCTAGGCTTGGAAAGGCTCCAGGGCCATTAGCCTAGTACACACCTATGAAGTAGCATATACTGTACACCATTAAATCTGCACACAAGAAACTAGACTTTCTTTATAGGATCAATGGATTTCTTACAGATACTGTAAGAAAAACTCTAGTCACCACCTTCTCATTGCCAACTGACTTATAAGCCACTCTTATCCTAACAAACTCAAACAATACTGAAAGAAAGAAACTTGCCTCCTGCTACAACAAAATAAATAAATTTTCCACCAATCTCCTTCATAGGACCCACCATTGTTATAGCTTAATGCAATTAAACTGTCTTGAACTACACAACTACCTAACATATTCACAACTAACTACAGCACACAAACTCATTCATCCAGAAAAATGCCCTGCACTTCAAAACTTACTACTGCCCTACTGTCCAACAAGGGACCTCTGCACTGCTAACAAAGTCTTATTACTTACAAATAAGTCAAATAATCTTGCATGAGACAAACTCTACACCCAGTACATTGCTAAACTCTGATATAGTATCCCCACACAAATAAAACTCTCCAAAAAATTCAATAGTTTTAAACCACTGCTTAAAGAACATCATAACCATTCCTTGTCCTGCAGATGCTAATCATATGTTTAAGACTTTGTGCTCATTGTATAATACTCTTCAAATACTCTCCTTAAACAGAATATACCCAACCTCTCACTGAAATGGCAAAACATTTCTTATGCATAACTGCTGCCTGTACAATCCATTAAGTTGCACATGGGCTTTCTCTCTACTTATTTCTACCTCTGTAAAATGTTAGAATGTTTAAATGAAACTAATGTATGTGTATAAATGTAAATAGAAATGTAACTACTCTGTGTTTAACTGGAATTTAGTATAATGCAATGTAAGCAAATAGGGCTTTTCTCCCAGGGCCTCCACTGAAAATGGGTATTACCCAGACAGGCTTTCCTGGTAAACAAAGACAATAACTAAATAAACAAACTAAAACAAAAACAAACAAATAAAGAGAAGCTATGGGTGAGGTCTTACGGTGATAAAACTGTATAAGGATCATTTGTTACAAGGGCTTGCCTTGTAATTCTTTGCTGAGGCTGCAGATTTTGGTTACATTATTTTAAAAATGACAGTTCTGTCTTTTACACTTGAAGACTCATCTTGTTATGAAATGTAGCTGATAATTGATATTGGATATTAATTTGTTATTTCTTTAACGTGATCTTGTCTCACTATAGGATACCTAAGAGAAGAGTACCTGGAAGTCATAATCATTTGTAATTCTTTCAATTTTTTTGAGGACAAAATATTTATTTCATGGATTTTAAATATTAACTTGGATTTCATATTATTGAGATTGTCACCTTTCTGGTGAGTTTAGTTCATATGTGATGGAAATAGTTGATATGTGAAGCAATAGATAGCATTGTGGATTCACACAGCTGTGATTAGTTTGGATGTACCTCTTGGGACCTGTTATGTGGTAAGACCTCTAAAATGCTATGTAAAAAGTTTGTGCTTGGTTGCTCAAAGCTGCAGTGAGTTTCTTTTCAACTGTTTTCTGTACTTTCTGAGTAACTAAATCAATATTTGCTGCATATCTTTGTTTAAACTGTGCAACTGTATTTTACTGCATTTTTAGATTGTCTGCTAATTGAACTCCTCTTACAACTATAATTACTGTTCATCTGTTCATTTTGTTCATTTTACTTGTTTGCCGCACTTGAAAAACATTAGCATAGGCAGGTTTTTGCTGAATCTAGTACTGTTTGTGACCTTTGGAGCTTGTAAATCAGTTAATATTTTGTCTGAAGAGGCTCCCCTGTACCCTTGTGGGAGGAAAGAACAGTTTGGACTGATCTAGCTATAGTTACTGTTGCAGGACTTTGTTTAGGGTGTTTTGATTGGATAATTTGAACTTTGGCTGTTTCCTGTTTTTCCACTTAAAAGCCTGTGTTTGAACCAGTTCCTGCTTGTTTGTGCCTGTTTGCGCATCGCACTCTACTGCACAGATGGATTGCCAGTTACAGATGCCTGCTCTCTAGCCTTGGAAATATTACCTAAATCAGAGCTCTTCATGCCTAAACCTACCAGTACCTGCACCTGCAGTATTCCCTCTTCAAACTGTTATAGCCAGACCAAGATTATTCCTAGGAATATGAACTGACAGTTCCCTCCTTTTCTCCTACCAGCTTGGTTGACATGGGTCTAATAAGGCAGTGTAGCAACTGACACTGACAACCCCTACTTCTAAATCATTCTTGTACCATTTTTGAGAGATGCACCTGCATTATGAATCTGGAATCACAGCTCTCTCACACAATAGATAGCAATACAGAGCAGGTGTTCAGTCCACCTACCACAACTCCTACTCATGACACACAGCATACACATAGACCAACATATGTTGAGGTATTCACATAAAATCCACCTAAACACCAGAGACCTCAAAAAAAAATATACATATTAAACCAACCATAACACCGAAAACACACAGTACACATAATGACACAAGCACAAATGTCTCACCATCAAAGCCCATAAGGCAATGTGCATTCACTCCAAATATCTTAGTGATAGAACACTCTATAGTGAGACACACAGACGTCCCCCACACCAGGATGAAAAAAGAGAAAGTCACGGTTAGCTGTCTTTCTGGTGCCAGGATTTGTCAGATCACGCAGGCACTCCATTCTCTCAAATTAAAGTGTTGTTACGATTTGGTCATAGTACATGGTGTGAATGACTTGAGATGTACCTCCCTAGACTACAGGAAAAGAGACATGACTGAGCTCTCCAATTATGTGTCACAGGCAGGTATGTCCCCAGCCTTGAGCAGCATATTACTGTCATTTAGGATGATACCACAATATAAACAGAAAATAATTGACTTTAATAATTGGCTTAGTTTCTGGTGTCATTCTAAGGGGATCCAGTTTTTGTCAGCCTGGGATGACATGATGGATGGACCTCAATGCTTTGTCAGAGATAGTCTTCATCTGTCACTCCTGGGATTTCGGCTATTGGCAAAGGCTCTTGCCACCCCCATAGTGCCTTTTTTAGGCAATGTCACAAGGACAAAATTCCCGACATAAAAATTTCATCAACAAACAACGTCAAGGTTATGTTGTTAAATGCTACGAGTCTTAGCATGAAACTGCACTCACTGGAAGCAGTCCTCAACTTGGAAGAAGCTGACATCTGTGCAGTCACAAAGACCTGGTTCAAGGCAGTGGAGAGCATCCCAACCATACCTGGTTATAGCTCCTACCACACATTCATACCACGAATGGAAGGCATGAAAACTAAAGGAGGCAGTGTTTCAATATTCTTTAAAGATAAATACACCTCCAGCTTGGTTAAACAGTATGATTCCCTGGAGACACTTCAGCTGCGACTAACTGTTGGCAGGACACCTATTCAAGTCATTGCCAGGAAACCATCCGTGAATCAAGACACCCACTCTGCCTGCTTGGATCTACTGGAATCCATAAAGATATATCCAAACACAATGGTTCTGGGTGATTTTAATTACCCATCCATTGACTGGGTAAATTACTCATGTTCAAACTCACTTGCCCAAAGTTTCCTCAAGTTCATTAACTCCAATGCCCTGGCCCAACTGGTGGACCCACCTACGGTCGACAACATCTTGAATCTGGTGCTTACCAATATGGGAGACCACTGCAGCACCCCCACTGTGAGCTCTTCTCTTGTCACATCTGACCACAAATCAGTCTCATTCAAAGTAACTATCATACAGCCCCCCCCCCACCAGCAGCAACTGAACTAAAAAAATTTTTTCAAAGTAAATTATATCCTTCCAAGAGATGGTATAAAGAGCTTCACTGCACCTCCACCCTCAGATGGAACTGGCAACTATGCCGCTTCATACACCAATGCTTTTTACAAACACTTGTATTACTGCATTGACACGACCGTGCTTGATAGGACCAAAACAAGCTCTTCGAGGAAGAGCAAACCTGCTTGGTGGACAACTACCATTAACAGGCTTTACAATAAAAGGAAGAAATTGTTGTCCAAAAGTAAGAGGGAGTGTGTCCTAAACTGGAAGCACTCCGTCCTCAGCTTAAACAAGCAAATAAGACTTCTTGTGAAGTCCTCCAAAAAAACTATAATACCAAATTAGCAACCTCAACTAAAGACAACCATAAGGCGTTCTTTAGTTACATCCATAGCCTAAAAGGTAAGACCCAGATTTATGCTGAACTGGAAGTTAGTGAGACCACATACACTGAGCCTGTGGACACAGAACCTGTCTGCTAACAAGTTTACTATGAAAACATCACTCCCCTGTCTCCGCCACACATACCCCATGACATTCCTTCCACCTGTCCCCCACCTTGTATCGCTAGAGAGTGGGTCATATATGCCCTCTCTAAAGCCAAAAACACAACATCTATGGGTCCTGATAACATCCCAGGCTGCATCCTGCATGGGCTTCAACAAGAATTAGCAACTCCATTGGCTACTCTTCTCAGTCATTGTGTAAGCACCGTTTTCATCCCAACTGAATGGAAAATGACCACCGTTATCTCCTTGCACAAGGGTGGTGCTTCTACTGACTCCACAAACTATAGACCTATTAGCCTGACTAGCCTTATCTGCAAGGCCATGCAGTGAATCATCATGGACCTTATCAACAAAGATATAGGTAATCTCCAAATACTTGACCCTGTTCAGTTTGGATTTGTCAAAGTGAGATCATGCCTGCTAAACCTGGTGGCTTTCTTCAAGGCAGTCACCAGAGCCCTGGATGAGGGAAAAACTGTGCATACAGCCTACCTGGACTTGGCCAAGGCTTTTAACACCATCCCCCGCTCAGGCATTATTGACAAACTCACCCAGCTAGAGATCAACCCTTATATCATTAGGTGGGTCACTAACTGGCTCACTGACAGAACCCATGCAGTCAAAATAGGGGAATCCACCTCCAAAAGCAGACCCATAATCAGTGGTGTTCCACAGGAATCAGTCCTGGGACCTCTACTGTTTGGAATCTATTTTTTCCAAAGTAAAGCAAAAAACTAAAGGACTGTGGTTGACAAATTTTGCTGATGACTGCAAAGTAGGAGTGGTCATAGAATCCCCAAAACGATGTCAGCATCCTGCAAGAGGGTTTTATGCAAACAATGATAGGTGCCAAAGTCATGGCCTTAAACTCAATGTAAAAAAATGTATTATTTATTTTTTATTTATTTCATTTGTTAACCTGGTATGTCCAACTGGGCCAGGGGCCCATTTTCAGCAGAGACTGGGGGATAAAAGCTCCACATTAGTACAACACAACAAAACAAGCAATAGTACAGTACAAGCATTAGTACAATACAATTATAGTACAATAACAAGCAATAGAACAATACAAGAAATAGTACACTGCACGTACTGGGTATTTTTATGGTTCTACCTCACTTCAATGACACGCCGGAACATCGACACGGAAATCACAAGCCCCAGAAGATTGACAGCGCAGAAGACCGACGCGACGGGACCTAGAAGATCGACAAGCAGAAGACCGACCCGACGGATGAAAGCACCGACGCAGAGGATGCCGAAATGGGAAAAGGCTGTGTAAGTATGCGGTAGTGACGGACGTTAGGGTGCGAGTAAGGTAAGTGTGGATAGGGGTGGGTTAAGTGAGTTAGGGTTAGGAAGCGGGTCAGGTAAGTGTGCGGTAGTGATTGTGTTTGGGTTAGGGGCGGGATAAGTGAGTTAGGGTTAGGGAGCGGGTCAGGTAAGTGTGCGGTAGTGATTGTGTTTGGGTTAGGGGCGGGATAAGTGAGTTAGGGTTAGGGAGCGGGTCAGGTAAATGTGCGGTAGTGACGGACCTTAGGGTTAGGGTTTGGGTTAGGGTTGTATGTAGTTGTGTATGTGAGGTTTAGTGTGGGTTTGTAGGGATTTTGGTGTGCTTGTGTTGTGTATGTGGTTTTTGGACGGGGAATGTGTTTTGTTTGTTGATTGTGGTGTGTGAAGTGTATGAGGTTTCGTGTTTGTGTACCGTCAGTTATTTCGTTGTCGGGCATGTGGAATTTCGTATTTTTGTACTGTCGGTTATGTGGTTTCGGTGATTGCGTTGTCGGTGTTTTGGAGTTTCGTTTATGTGAGGTAGAACCATTTTTATATACTTAAACAAATTAAGATAAGGAGGATCGAATTTTTGATGAGAAAAGTAATAGAAGTGACTAAATAATTAACCTGGAGAGTGGCAGGAGCACAGCCAATGACTAGTAAGGTGTTCCTTTAGGAGAGAGTTGAACGGATTGTGAATAGGATTTTTTGCTATGGTCTCTGGAAGGGTGTTCCAGAGTTGTCTATTCTGTGTGAATAGAGGGAGTCACTGTGATAGTTGTGGGAGTTGGATACCTTTAGCAAAAGTTTGTTGGAAGATCTGAGATTAGTACTAGATTGAACTAAATGAGAGATAGCAGGGCATTATGCATATAGCATCATTATTATTCCTTTCAGTAAGAGTGATGTTCCTGTCAACTATCACATCAATAGAAACAGCCTAATCACACACTCAGTGGTGACAGACCTGGGCACACAGGTCGACAGTAACCTTACCTTTAACCACCATGTCTCAAAAATGGTAAGAAGGGTATTGTATATTGCTTATCTCATAAATAAGGGCATTGCCTCCAGAAAAAAATAAGTTATAACCTGCCTGTACTCTTCCCTCATCAGGCTCATAACTGAGTACATCTCCCCTTTTGGTATGTACCTTTCCAGGCACCTGCATCAATTGGAGAGACCTCAAAAGTTCCTCACAAAGCGAATTCAAGGTATTCAGCATCTGTCCTTTGTGGATTAGCTGAAATCACTGACACTTTACTCCGTTTCATACAGACTAGTCAGAGACTATTTCTGCCTTGCATATAAGGCAATCTCTGACTCTGCTTTATTGGAAATGCTGCATATCTGTAAGTCCAGTGGCTCACAGGTTACTAGCTCTAAAGACCTTAACCTGGTATGTGACATTAATAGATCCTGCTGGAGGGACAGATTTGTCTCCTAGAGGTTACAGCATGTGTGGAACAAATTCCCAATTCATGTCAAGCAGAGCTCCTGTTTGGCCCTCTTCAATTGCAATCTGGAGGATTGGATGTGCAACCATAAATTCACCCTGGGGGTTCCACCTCTGTCTCTCTTGGACAGAGGCAGTAGGTGCTGATCGTGGAAACAAGGACAGAACTTGGCTAGGCTTGTAAAGGCCCTAGGGCCATTAGCCTAGTAACTTTCTATGAGCCTATGATCCTATACATTGATGTTTTAAAATTCTGGTTGTCTCACCAGGACTGCTTAGCAAGATCCTCACTGGAGCAAGATGTATTTTTTTTTGACAGAAATCAAGATTTTTGCTGGCTGCTTGTAAATCTTAGGGTCATGCTGTGTTCTTTAGGAGCTGGTATTTGTTATGTTTAGGAGCGTGACCTCATGTCACTATCATCTGCCTGAAGGGGGCGACAGTTATAATCAGAATGTTTACTAAACCTATCGCTGCAGTTTTAAGTGGACAGTCTCATATTATTTTATTGCGTCTCATTATTTCTTTCTTGGGTTTAGTTAGACAACAACAGAAAGGGTTAATGTGTGCAATGAAAGGCAACAGGCTGATCTCAGTCAATTTATAGTGCCTAGTTTTATTTATTTATGTATGTATTCAATGTTTTTGTTGACAGTGCAATCCAACTGGGCTGCGGTGGTACCTTTTCAGTGGAGGCCTGGGGAGAAAATTTGCAGTTACAAATTTGCAGTTTTATACAGCAATGATATATTAAAGCATAAAGTTACAACATGGGCATACAGTAACTGAAAAGCATGTGTACTAAAGAAAATCTACAGTCAGGAAAATATAGAGTCATTACATATTAATACAAGACAAACTGACATATGCACTGAGATTTAAAATATGAAATTACAATTTTGCAGTGATGGGTAGAAGAAATAAGAGACAGATGGTGTGGGAGATATGAATAAAAACAGATGGAAGATGATAATAGTAGAAAGCAGAGAGAGGGTGAGGAAAGGTGGGTAGTGTGTATATTTGTTAGGTGATCTAGAGAAAAAGAAAGTTGTAGTAAAGTTGGGGTAGATGTAAAAGGGAGTAAGTGTGTGCTAGAATTATTCTGAAGGAAAAAACTTGCCAGAGGGTAAATAGAGATAGTAGAAGTGGCAGAAAGGCATAGGGATAGAAGTCAGGGAATTTACACTGAGAATTTGCTTTGTTGAATTATATAGGGGTAATGTAGGTGTGTAAAAAACAGACTTATCTAACCATGGGAGTTCAAGAGCAGAACCAATTGTTTTAAAGTATTATTTTACCATGTTTTTGAATCTGGATAGGTTAGTTTGTTGTCTGATGGTGGTAGGGATAGCGGTCCAGATTTTGGAGACATTATTTTTCGCAGTAGCTGTAAAGAGATCATTGCCTGCAGCCTGTTAGAAAGGTAACTATGGAACCAAGAGAGGGTGGAGATGTCAGGGCCTAGTGATGATAGTCTATGGAGGAGAATCTGATGGGATACAGTATCACATGCCTTAGATAACTCAAAAAATAGAGAGGAAACAAAGTTTCCAGAGTCCCTGTGAAGGTTGATATGATGGGTGAAATTAAGGAGAGCTGTGATAGTGCTGTGGTGTGGCCTGAAGCCATGCTGGGGATAGGAGAGAAGGTTATCTGTTAAAACCGTGAGAAGTTGGGACTGTATACACTTTTCACTGATTTTTGATAATGGAGAAAGAATGGCTCTAGGGCAGTAATTACATAATTCAGTGGAGTCTCCTCATTTGTGTAAGTGAATAAGTAGTGGCTGGGCACATACTTTCTTTTCTTGGATAGATCTGTTTATAAGGACAGAGTTAGGGTAAGCCAGCAGCCATGCTTATGTATTCTCAGGGAAGATTTTCAGCAGCAATTGTAGTGGGTTTTAGCTTATAAAGTAGTTTTTTGGTAATTGAGATATGAACTGGGTTGACAAGTAAGCCAGGGATTTTGGGAGTTAAGTCTGTTGAGATGGAGAAGAGGGTAGGTTGATGATAGTTTATAAGGATGGTGACTGAATGCATGAAGTGAATCAAATTGGTTAGAAATAGGTTTGGCATGGTTTCTGATAGTAGGAATTGGTTGGGCTGGGTCATCTAGATTTAACAAATTGTTAATGGAAGATCAGATTTGTTTGGGATCTTCCTAATTGTAGTGAGATTTTTTAATCAGATCTGATTGACTTTTGGTGCAATTGTGGAACTTTCTGAAGTTTTTGAGATTTGTCTTGTACTTTATTATGAAGCCAAGATTTACAGGCTTAGTCACTGGCTCTCATAAATTGTTAAGCAGTTTTTTTGAGCCAAGGTACAAGGTTGAACATGACCTTTTGGTGTCTGGCTGGGATGACTGGTTTAATGTAAGTGAGAATGGTGTTGTTACAATATACATCTGCTTCATCCAGAGGAAGTTTTCGTAGATGCCAGTTGAAAGTATTTCTAAGCTGCTTAACAAATTTTGCAGTTTCTGCCAATGATTTCTGCTAGCTGAATGAAGGTTATTTTTTTCCTCTGCAATTGTGTGTTACATTTTGTTGCAAATGGGACTAAAGAGTGATCCTGCAAAGTTATAAAAGTGCTAATGTTTTCTGGTTATTGGGATCCATTGTATCAATTGATTAAAAATAAAACAGGTCTTCAGCATTTGGTGGGGGAGGAGGGCAGAGAATTGAAAATATAACTTTTGATCAGCTGTCATCAACTTCAAATCTGCATATGTCTGTGTGTGTGTGTGTGTGTGTGTGTGTGTGTGTGTGTGTGTGTGTGTGTGTGTGTGTGTGTGTGTGTGTGTGTGTGTGTATTCATCCAATCATCCATAACCCCTTTTATGGGGTTGGGTGCCATGTCAACAGTGACAATCATTTATATATATATATATATATATATATATATATATATATATATATATATATATATATATATATATATATATATATATATATATATCACTCACACACACACACACACACACACACATATATATATATATATATATATATATATATATATATATATATATATATATGTATAGATAGATAGATATGGGTTCCCGACTCTTTGCTGAATGACATTTTGTCAAATACGTTAAATCACCAGCACTGCTTATCAAAAAACAGCAGACTCTACATGCCAACCATTATTTTCTGCAAAATCGTGGTACAGTGGAAATTGGGGAATTTGCCTTTTCCCCACTGTAATGTAGTCTCGAAACTGGTATATATAATTAGCAGGGGAGTACAAGGGGTTTGCCCCTTTGTAAAAAACAATATTTGTTCTTTTCTTTTTTTTTTTTTTTAGATCAGCTGTAGATTGTCAAGTTGTGCTTGATCAGTTGCTGTACAATGCCCTTAAGTTTTGACTAGCTGTCACATATCCATATCTATATCTGTATCTATCTGTATGTATGTGTATATGTATATATGTGTGTATATATATATATATATATATATATATATATATGTATATATATCTGTAGTAAAAAAACAAACGTGTTTGCAGATAGGCAAAGAAGTTTTAATAAAAATACGGTAAGCGCTTTCCTAGAGGTAACTCCACTTCTTCGGACCATACATCTAATTAATCAAGCAATCAATTTTATATTAAAATTAAAATCAGCAAATCCAGTTGGTCACTTCAAGAGCAGAGGGCGGAAGCACAGAAGGAATCAACAGGAGACATTTTAAGCCCTATCTATCAAAAAGATGTGGGGAAATATAATGAAGGATTAATATACAATATTTCTACGAAGGTTTTGACACAACATGAGATTTCTGTCTTACAAAAAGGAATATCATTTCTACCAATTAGCCCCTCTAGTTTAGGAGAAGTTTCAGCAGATATTAGATTATTCACATACAGAGTGATGTTGAGAGTTTTTTATTCCGAAGGTGTAACAGTAAGTACATTTAGAAGGCCTAGCATTGTTTCTCCGAATTTGAATTCAGCGCTAGAAGTATTCTGTAATGTATGTGAACGTGATCTTAATATATTACTTAATATGAACAATAGTAGAAATAGCAAACACTTCTATAATTTAAATAAGTATGAATATCATGCGTTAGAAAGATTACGCTCAGATGTGAATGTTTGTATTAGACCTGCTGATAAAGGCAGGGCTACGGTAATTATGGACACTGATAGAACAGCGCTAGAATTATTGAATGATGTGAGTATTTATGAACCTGTTACACTTGTTATGATTTATGACTTGATTCATAATGTATATATGATGCTAAGTGATTGTTTATTTAGTAAAATCACTACTACTGAGATATATAAGTGTTGTCTAATTCCATTGTTTCAGGTCCTACTAAAAATACATAAAGATCCCATTAATCCACCACTGAGACCTATAGTCTCTGGGCAAGTATGGGTGATGGAAAGTATGTCTATGTTTGTAGAGAAACATCTATGACCTATTTTGAATCATTATGAAGTAGTTTTGAATGATACCAAGCAATTTTTGACAGAATTGTATGCCATATATTCAAATATGAGTCTGGAACAGAAATATTTATTTGTGACTTTAGATATATGTTAATTATTTACCATTATTCCGAATGATTTAGGGTTGGAGCTTATGAAAGACTGTTTGATGAATTATAGTATATACTACTGAGAAGATTGATTTATTGTGTTTATTTGTTGAAACTATTCTAGAGAATAATGTTTTATACATTCCAACAAATATTTTTGCCAAAAGGTGAGAGTAGCTATTGGTACACCCTGTGCCAACAGCCATGCTAATGCTGTTTTGGCACAGTGGGAAAGTGAATATGTATTAAATAACAATAAGTTTATCCCTTACATAGGATTCTATTGCAGATTTGTAGATGATGTGTTTATCCTTTGGTTAGGAGACAGTGATCAGTTAAGAAAATTTGTTGAATATCTACATAGCACTACGACTTTCTTAAAATTTTCTGTGAATGTCTCGGAAAGTGACATAGAATATTTTGATATACAACTTGAGAAAGACAGTTTGAATAAAATTAACACTTCTAGATTTAGGACAAAATGTCACAAAAATCATATCCTACATTGCAATAGCTTACATCCAATGAGGATTTCACGTCTTAATAACCAAGAGGAGAGACTTGTTAAAGACATTAATATTATGAAAGAGAAAATGTTGGAAAGAGGTTATAATAGGAAAGAGATTGATAAACATCTTAGTGGTATGGAAAAATTAAGGGAAGGTAGAGCAGCTTCGTATTTTTCAGGGCATATTGATTGTATGCAAGATGGTGGAGATAGTTTAGCTGTAGAAGCACCTAAACTTTGTTTACCTTACTCAAGTAATATTAGAGTGATATATGAGCTATTGAAGAATAACTGGCATATTTTAAAATCAGATGAACAGATCAACAGTGTGATAGGCTCAGCACCATCTTTTTGTTTTAAGAACAGACATTCATTAAAGAGATTACTATGCTATGATTGGAGTAAAAACAATCAGAGAGATAGGGATACATCTTATGCAGGTACATTCCCTTGTGGAAATTGTAATTTTTTTCACTTGATAGATAAAACTAACATCTTTACAGATCCTATAACATGGAAAATATATGAGTTTATAGTGAGAACTACCTGCAAATCTAAACATCTTGTATATTTGGCACAGTGTTCGGCATGTAATAAATTCTGTATAGGAAAAATGGACCATATGTTAATGGAGAGGATTAGGGAGGATATGAAAGACATTAAACAGTGTGGTTTCAATAAATCTTTAGCTAAACATATCATAGAGACATCATTAGAGCACATAGTTAGATTTAAAGTAATGGAAAAGATAGAAGAGAACAGTCACTTAGGTGATATCTGTAGTTTTACAGAAAATAAAGAGTTATTCTGGATATTAAATTTACGAGCAGATAAAGAAGGGGGGCTTGTATGACAAGGTCGCTTTAAAACCTAGGCTTAAATGTGGAAGACCACATTTGTAACGATTATATTGTATTATGTGATTTTAAAATCTTTCATACCTGGATTTGCTGATTTTAATTTTAATATAAAATTGATTGCTTGATTAATTAGATGTATGGTCTACAGAAGTGACGTTACCTCTACAAAAGCACTTACCGTATTTTTATTTTTATTAAAAGTTCTTTGCCTATCTGTAAACGTTTGTTTTTTTACTATTATTTGTTTTATGCGTTGTTGGTTTTCACTTGGTGTTTTGTTTTAATTTATGTTTTTTATTTATATATATATATATATATATATATATATACATACATACACACACACACATATATATATGTGTATATATATATATATATATATATATATATATATATATATATATATATAAATCTATATATATATATATATATATATATGTGTGTGTGTGTGTGTGTGTGTATTTATTTATTTTATTTTATTTTACATTTGTTAACCGGGAATGTCCGACTGGACACATATCCATTTTCAGCGGAGGCCTGGCAAGAAAAACTCCAATAGCATGTCATAAAGAAATTACACAAGAATATCATACAGATATATAGGCTCCATAGAAACATAAATTATGTATAGATTAACAATTCCATTAGTAAATTCAGCATACAGCATTCTAGTAGTAGGGTTTATATAGAATATAAAATGTAAACACACAAGAAAAATATTTTTTTTTCTTTCTAAATTGAGTACTCTCAATATTTTGTTACAGAAATAACCAGTGATTATTAAGCTTTACAGTGATAGGAATTAGGAGACCTTTAGTAGAATCCTTGAACATGGTATTGGTGCAAATTAACCTGGGGAGTAGCATGAACAAAGCCAATTGTTTGAGAAGTGGGTTCTCAGGAGTTTCTTAAATTGAATACTGGAGGTAGTGGAGGTTATTTGGCTAGGTAGTGAGTTCCAGATTTTGGCAATAGTGCAGGCAAAGAGAGATTTGCCAGCATGATTTTTGTGTCTGATAACGTTTATTAGGTTCTGAGAACTAGATCGTAAAGCTCTGATAGGGATGTGGGGGTTAATTATATTTTGAAGTGCAGGGTTTTTTTTTCTGGAAGGTAGAAGAGATTATCACTATTGTGAGTTGATTAAACAGAAGTAGTTGAGGTAGCTTGAGCCATTTTAGTTGATTAAGGGCGAGACAGTGGTGGGATTTATATGAGGTTTCAGTAGCGAACTTGGCTATTTTGTTATAACAAGATTCCATTTTGTTCAGATCACTCTGGCGGAGATTATTAAGGATGGGAAAGACATAGAGAAGGATGGTTAAGATGAGTACTTGCAATAGTAGCATTGGTTTGTTTAGTTATAAACTGTTTGTTCCTATAGAGAAGTCCTAGTTTTTTATTAACTTTTTTAATGGTTTGTTCTATATGGATGTCAGATTTTAGGTTATTGTCTATTTCTACACCTTACAGTTTAGTATGTACAGTTGTAGTGATTGGAATGTTATCTTTGGAGTGAATGGTGAAAGTGTTGTTGAGGGGGGAAGCATGACCTGGGCCGAAAATAATTAATTTAGTTTTTTTGGGGTTAAGAATAAGTTTGATGTTTGTGAACCATGTTTCAGCTAGAGTAAAAGTGTTTTGGGTGAGGATTTGCAGTTTCTTTAATGTGGGAGCGGCACTTATAAGGGTGGTGTCATCTGTATATTGTACTGCTGATGCTGTGAGTGAGGAGGAATTGATTTGGTTGGTGAATAGTGAGAAGAATAGCAGGCCAAGGATGGATCCTTGAGGGACACTTGTGGATACTGGTAGCAGGGGGGACAGCTGGTCATGCCATAGGACTGCCTGCTGTCGGCCAGATAAGTAGCTAGTAAACCATGATATAGTGGGGGGGCTGAGACTTAGGGTAGATAAAGTTTGGAAAAGAATATTATGGTCTACCATGTCAAAGGCTTTAGATAAGTTGAAGAAAATGGAAGATACAAATAGTCCCTTGTTTCTATTGTGGTTAACTATATCTGTAAATGATAGCAATGCTGTGGTTGTGCTGTGGGATGGTCTAAAGCCATGCTGGGATGTCCTTCAAGGATGCATCTGCAGTCATAACATATGGGTTGTCCTGCCTCAGGCAGCCCTTCGGTCGGCCGGATTCCAAAGTCTGGGTCTGGCCTCGGCTGATGTCGCACTTTGCCCGACATCAGAGCATCTGGGGTATAAAAGCATCAGCCGACACCATTTTCCTCAGTCTTTCTTGCCGTGCGGTGCCCGAAGCCGAAGCTGTTCGCAAGTGCCGGTTGGTCAGATCCAGTGATTTCAGCTACCGAAGACTTCGAAAAAAGCTAAGTACCCCGTTGGGGACTCTTTCTTGCCTCAGCCGATGTCAGACAAAGTAAATAATTGTTTAACTTGTGGAAAACAAATACCTCATAAGGATTTCCATTCTTACTGCCTTCCTTGCTTAGGCCCAGACCACGACGTATCGGCCTGTTTAGCCTGTGCCTCCTTCAACCGACGAACTCTTAGACATCGGTCGGAGTTTGCAGAGGAATTTTTTGGAGCCGCTTTTAATTATAAAATGCCGTCGGAGACTCCGACTTCACATATGGTCAAAAAACGCAAGGAAAAGGACCGACACTCACGGCCCGCGGTTTCGGCTGAAACCACGGCTAGGCCTAACGCGAGTATCTCGGTTTCGGCCGAAACCGAGTCCTCGGCGATTCCTTCTACCGAAACCATACTTCCGACCACCGAGGCCCGAGAGGCCCTGGCTGAGTCGGCTTCAGAACTACCTACCGAAGCTAGTGTTCAGGAATTGTCCGACACCATACCTTTGGACATTTCTACTTCTGCACGTGGGGCAGCTAGGCCCCCTGCTTCCATGTCCATTAAGGCCTTTTCAAGGGCTAAAGCTGCCAAACTTTCATAAGCTTTGCCTGCCAAATCTACCTCCCAGAGGCTTTCCTCTAGTTCAGAGATCCTCAGCCTTGCTGAGGACCTTATTTTCTTAATTAGGGGTTCACAACTTCACCCAGACAGGGCCTCTCAACCTCCTCCAGACAAAAGGCCCAGGACTGACCCCTCTGATCCACACTCCTCAGATGATTCCACGGATGGATCTGAGTTGTCAGACCACCAGGAAGGGGCTTACTCGCCGTATGAGGATTCAGATGCAGAGGAATCTATTCCTTCGGCCTCCCCTCCTGAAGAGTTTTCCTTTGGTGAGACTCTACACTCCATGAGAGAGCATTTTCAATGGCAAGGTCAGGATTTCTCTGATTCTAGAAAAAGATTAAGGACCTTTTTGCATTTGCCTCAGCATAGGCCCTTAGCTATACCTCCTGTTCTGAATGTAATTGATGATGTGTACAATGATGTCAGTACAGGCCCTGATACTCTCCCTCCAGCCCCTGCCAAACCTGACAGATACTACAGGGTCCCGGATTCTCATTTCCATTTGTATAAAGCACATTCTGCAGACCCAGAAACTATTTCTCAGGGCCCTAAAGGGGTTGCAGCCGCTACTGCCAAAAATCCTCTACCCTCTGACAGAGAGTCTAGAGCTTTAGAGAGATGAGGAAAGAAAGTGTATACTTCTGCAACTCTTTCTGTCAGGGCATTAAACTGTCAATTTCATATGATACAGTACCAGGAGTATCTGTTAGATGAACTGAATAAGAAACTTTCTTCTCCTGAACCCCTAGACCGTAAATCCCTTCAGGATTTGGTACACAACTCACAACAGGTTAGTAATCATTTCTTAAAATGTGGCTATGATGCACTGGAGTCTTCATTTAGATCAGCTATGACTGGGGCAGTTATTCGTAGGCATGCATGGCTGAAGGAGCAATCTTTGCCAGACCATGTCAAATCTAAACTCCTGGATGCTCCAATGGAGAAACAAAATTTATTTGGCTCCTCTGCTCAGGAGATCTTAAAAAAGGTTGAAGAAAAGGCAAAATCTGTGCAAACAGTTAAAGATTTCCTGCAAGTTCAACCACCGAGATTCAGCAGGAACTGGCCTACTAAGAATTGGTCCTTTCCAGACTCGGACAGAGCCCAGAGAGGCAGAAACAGGCGCCCTAGAGGCAGAGGTCAATTGAAGGGCTCCTACAGAGGCCGTCAGTGGCAGCCTGCCAACCAGAGGAGTAGTACAACAGCAACAACAACAACTACTACACCAGGACAGGGTCAATGACTTAACTTTGATTCCGCCTACCAGGGATCAACTGGAAGCACCCTTGGGCGGAAAGCTGGCTTTATTCTCAAAAAACTGGCATTATATCACAAAGGATGCATGGACACTGCAAATAATAGACAAAGGATACAGGTTCCACTTCCACACTTTGCCAAAAAGAGGCGGAATGCCAAACTTTCCACCAAATCAGAGGGCAGAGGCTTTAAAACAAATCAGCAATTTACTTCAGATGAAAGCTATAGAAAAGGTACCATGTTCAGAACAAGGCCAAGGATTTTACTCCAGACTATTCCTTGTACCAAGAAAGGAAAATCAATGGAGGCCTATTCTCGACCTGTCCGCACTGAACACTTATCTCATTGTGCCAAAATTCAAAATGCTGACCCTACAGCAACTTCTTCCCATGTTGGGCAAGGAGTCTTGGCTGGTGACTCTAGATCTCAAGGAGGCATACCTGCACGTCCCTATTCGACCAAACTGCAGAAGACACCTCAGATTTCTTGCAGGATCAGAGCATTATCAATTCTCAGCATTGCCCTTTGGCTTATCTACTGCGCCCAGAGTATTCACGAAATGCCTGGCATCAGTAATTGCACATTGCAGACTACAGGGAATTCAAATTTACCCATACCTGGACGACTGCCTAATACAAGAGGACAACAAGGAAAGCTTGATAAAGGACTTGGCCTATGCCATACACCTGCTACAGACCTTGGGATACACAGTCAACATCTAAAAGTCAAGACTAGTACCATCCCAAAGGATAACCTTTTTGGGTGCAGATCTGGACACAACCACCCAAATGGCCTTTCTCACAGAAGAAAAACAAAAACAACTTCCAGATTACTTCATGATTCTGACAAGACAAACTCAGCTTACTGCAAGGAAAATCATGCAGGCCCTGGGTTACATGGCATCCTGCATAATTCTAATGCCGCATGCCAGGCTGCATATGAGGAAATTACAATGGTACCTCCGGAGTGTATGGTCTCAGCACAGTCACAGTTTAGAAACCCTGATACCAATCATTCCATGCCTTCAAAAGGAATTCCTGTGGTGGGCTCAGGCCTGCCAGTCCAACAGAGGGTTGCCTTTCAACAAACCAAAACCAAGGCAGACCATCACCACGGACGCCTCAGACCGAGGATGGGGAGCACACATGGAGGACAAATGTATCCAAGGCCTATGGCCTCAAGGACAGCTAAGCATGCACATAAACCAAAAGGAAATGCTGGCAGTGAGGCATGCAATCGAGGCATTCAAACCCTTCCTCCAACAAGGACACCTGCTAATAAGAACAGACAGCACCATGGTCATGTGGTACATAAACAAGCAGGGAGGCACACATTCTTACCCTCTATGCCAGATGGCTATGAATCTGTGGGAACTATGCCTGAATCTCAATATCCAACTACAGGCCCAATTCGTGCCAGGGAAAGAAAATACACTGGCGGACAGCTTAAGCAGAACTACCATGGATGCACACGAATGGATGCTGCACCCAGTCATCTTCCAACTCATAGCAAAGACATGGGGAATGCCGGAGATAGATTTGTTCGCCTCCCCACTCAATCATCAACTGAAGACATTCTGCTCAAGGACATACCACCCACAAGCTTGGAGGGTGGACTCTCTCTCTTTCAGCTGGAAAGCCCTAACAGTATATGCCTTCCCACCTCTCCCATTGATGTACAAGGTTCTACTGAAGATCAGGGAGGAACAGCCAAAAGTGATACTAATAGCTCCGGACTGGCCAAGACAACACTGGTATCCATTATTGAGAAGCATGTCTCAGGCAAAATCATGGTCTCTCCCCCTATGGCCTCTTCTTCTGATGCAGAACAATTTCAAGACCCTGCATCCCAACTTGAAAACATTGCAGCTAACTGCCTGGAAAATTCCTTAAATCCCAATCAAACTGTTTTATCTCAGAGGGTGAAGGACATTATCCTGGAGGCTCGCAGGCCTTCCACAAGGAAGACATACTCAGCTAAATGGAAGAGATTTCTCATTTGGAGCACATCAAGGGGCACAGATGTCACAGTGGCAAACCTAACACATATCCTAGAATATTTAGCGGAATTGTTCCACAATGGCCTGTCCTATTCTTCCATTAAGATTCATGCTTCAGCAATTTCAGCAGAATACAATGTGGATCCACCTATCTCCTCACACCCTCTCCTCAGACAATTTCTGAGAGGGATCAAAAATATTAAACCTCCAAGAAGACCCCCTCTACCTGCCTGGGATCTCAACTTTGTGCTGGAGAAACTGACACTACCTCCTTTTGAACCAGCAGCATCAGCGGATCTACAGTTTCTATCTTGGAAAACTGCATTCCTTCTGGCAATCACTTCAGCAAGAAGAGCATCTGAATTACAAGCATTAATGGCAGTGCAGCCTTTTCTTATTTTCCACCAAGACAGGGTGTCACTAAGAACCAATCCTACTTTTATGCCAAAGGTGGTATCTAGGGTATCCTTGAACCAAGCTATTCACTTGCCTACGTTCTTCCCTAATCCACAGAATAGAGGGGAAAAACTTTTGCACACCCTGGATAAACACAGACAACTACGCTACTACTTGGACAGAACAAGAACTAGCAGAAAAACTGACCAACTTTTTGTAGCATATGCAACTGGGGTACAAGGAAGAGCAATTTCCAAGCAGACAATTTCAAAATGGATAGGAAATTGCATTTGATTTTGCTACTCCTTTCATGGAAAGACAGTTCCTGAAAATATCAGGCCTCACTCCACAAGGGCCACGGCCACCACTACAGCCTTCCTACGAGGGGTGGCTACCAAGGACATTTTAGAAGCTGCTACTTGGAGCTCCGTGCATACATTTGCCAAGCATTACAATCTACCTTTATACTCTAGATCCAGAGCAGGGTTTGCAACTGCAGTCCTGCAGGGGATCTTAACTACACCATCCTTTTCTTAGTACCTCCTCCCCCAGATTGGCTATGGTATTCTACCCATATGTTATGACTGCAGATGCATCCTTGAAGGACATAGTACAGTTTTGTACCTACCATAAATGTAGATGTCCGATAGGTATGCATCTGCAGTCAGGATTACCCTCCCTCCTTCCCCTCTGTGGTATTCCTAGGGTGCTTACCCCTCTTTTACCTAGCTGGGGGAATCTATTATGGTGTATTTGTTTGTTTATGCATGTATATAATTTGCAAATGTTTGGAAATTTTCAGCATTTATTCAAATTTAGCCTTCCTAGAGGGCACCTGGCATCTGGGGCAAGAAAAACTGAGGAAAATGGCGTCGGCTGATGCTTTTATACCCCAGACGCTCTGACGTCGGGGAAAGTGCGACATCAGCCGAGGCCAGACCCAGACTTTGGAATCCGGCCGACCGAAGGGCTGCCTGAGGCAGGACAACCCATATGTTATGACTGCAGATGCATACCTATCGGACATCTACATTTATGGTAGGTACAAAACTGTACTTTTTGGAGATTAAGTATACACACACACACACACACACACACACACACACACACACACACACACACACACACACACACACACACACACACATATCCATATCTATATCTGTATCTATCTGTATGTATGTGGATATGTATATATGTGTGTATATATACACACACATATATATATATATATATATATATATATATATATATATATATATATATATATATATATATCTGTAGTAAAAAACAAACGTGTTTGCAGATAGGCAAAGAAGTTTTAATAAAAATACAGTAAGCGCTTTCCTAGAGGTAACTCCACTTCTTCGGGCCATACATCTAATTAATCAAGCAATCAATTTTATATTAAAATTAAAATCAGCAAATCCAGTTGGTCACTTCAAGAGCAGAGGGCGGAAGCACAGAAGGAATCAACAGGAGACATTTTAAGCCCTATCTATCAAAACGATGTGGGGAAATATAATGAAGGATTAATATACAATATTTCTACGAAGGTTTTGACACAACATGAGATTTCTGTCTTACAAAAAGGAATATAATTTCTACCAATTAGCCCCTCTAGTTTAGGAGAAGTTTCAGCAGATATTAGATTATTCACAGAGTGATGTTGAGAGTTTTTTATTCCGAAGGTGTAACAGTAAGTACATTTAGAAGGCCTAGCATTGTTTCTCCGAATTTGAATTCAGCGCTAGAAGTATTCTGTAATGTATGTGAACATGATCTTAATATATTACTTAATATGAACAATAGTAGAAATAGCAAACACTTCTATAATTTAAATAAGTATGAATATCATGCGTTAGAAAGATTACGCTCAGATGTGAATGTTTGTATTAGACCTGCTGATAAAGGCAGGGCTACGGTAATTATGGACACTGATAGAACAGCACTAGAATTATTGAATGATGTGAGTATTTCTGAACCTGTTACACTTGTTATGATTTATGACTTGATTCATAATGTATATATGATGCTAAGTGATTGTTTATTTAGTAAAATCACTACTACTGAGATATATAAGTGTTGTCTAATTCCATTGTTTCAGGTCCTACTAAAAATACATAAAGATCCCATTAATCCACCACTGAGACCTATAGTCTCTGGGCAAGTATGGGTGATGGAAAGTATGTCTATGTTTGTAGAGAAACATCTATGACCTATTTTGAATCATTATGAAGTAGTTTTGAATGATACCAAGCAATTTTTGACAGAATTGTATGCCATATATTCAAATATGAGTCTGGAACAGAAATATTTATTTGTGACTTTAGATATATGTTAATTATTTACCATTATTCCGAATGATTTAGGGTTGGAGCTTATGAAAGACTGTTTGATGAATTATAGTATATACTACTGAGAAGATTGACTTATTGTGTTTATTTGTTGAAACTATTCTAGAGAATAATGTTTTATACATTCCAACAAATATTTTTGCCAAATGGTCAGAGTAGCTATTGGTACACCCTGTGCCAACAGCCATGCTAATGCTGTTTTGGCACAGTGGGAAAGTGAATATGTATTAAATAACAATAAGTGTATCCCTTACATAGGATTCTATTGCAGATTTGTAGATGATGTGTTTATCCTTTGGTTAGGAGACAGTGATCAGTTAAGAAAATTTGTTGAATATCTACATAGCACTACGACTTTCTTAAAATTTTCACACACTACCATGGATGCACACGAATGGATGCTGCACCCAGACATCTTCCAACTCATAGCAAAGACATGGGGAATGCCGGAGATAGATTTGTTCGCCTCCCCACTCAATCATCAACTGAAGACATTCTGCTCAAGGACATACCACCCACAAGCTTGGAGGGTGGACTCTCTCTCTTTCAGCTGGAAAGCCCTAACAGTATATGCCTTCCCACCTCTCCCATTGATGTACAAGGTTCTACTGAAGATCAGGGAGGAACAGCCAAAAGTGATACTAATAGCTCCGGACTGGCCAAGACAACACTGGTATCCATTATTGAGAAGCATGTCTCAGGCAAAATCATGGCCTCTCCCCCTATGGCCTCTTCTTCTGACGCAGAACAATTTCAAGACCCTGCATCCCAACTTGAAAACATTGCAGCTAACTGCCTGGAAAATTCCTTAAATCCCAATCAAACTGTTTTATCTCAGAGGGTGAAGGACATTATCCTGGAGGCTCATGAGCCTTCCACAAGGAAGACATACTCAGCTAAATGGAAGAGATTTCTCATTTGGAGCACATCAAGGGGCACAGATGTCACAGTGGCAAACTTAACACATATCCTAGAATATTTAGTGGAATTGTTCCACAATGGCCTGTCCTATTCTTCCATTAAGATTCATGCTTCAGCAATTTCAGCAGAATACAATGTGGATCCACCTATCTTCTCACACCCTCTCCTCAGACAATTTCTGAGAGGGATCAAAAATATTAAACCTCCAAGAAGACCCCCTCTACCTGCCTGGGATCTCAACTTTGTGCTGGAGAAACTGACACTACCTCCTTTTGAACCAGCAGCATCAGCGGATCTACAGTTTCTATCTTGGAAAACTGCATTCCTTCTGGCAATCACTTCAGCAAGAAGAGCATCTGAATTACAAGCATTAATGGCAGTGCAGCCTTTTCTTATTTTCCACCAAGACAGGGTGTCACTAAGAACCAATCCTACTTTTATGCCAAAGGTGGTATCTAGGGTATCCTTGAACCAAGCTATTCACTTGCCTACGTTCTTCCCTAATCCACAGAATAGAGGGGAAAAACTTTTGCACACCCTGGATAAACACAGACAACTACGCTACTACTTGGACAGAACAAGAACTAGCAGAAAAACTGACCAACTTTTTGTAGCATATGCAACTGGGGTACAAGGAAGAGCAATTTCCAAGCAGACAATTTCAAAATGGATAGGAAATTGCATTTGATTTTGCTACTCCTTTCATGGAAAGACAGTTCCTGAAAATATCAGGCCTCACTCCACAAGGGCCACGGCCACCACTACAGCCTTCCTACGAGGGGTGGCTACCAAGGACATTTTAGAAGCTGCTACTTGGAGCTCCGTGCATACATTTGCCAAGCATTACAATCTACCTTTATACTCTAGATCCAGAGCAGGGTTTGCAACTGCAGTCCTGCAGGGGATCTTAACTACACCATCCTTTTCTTAGTACCTCCTCCCCCAGATTGGCTATGGTATTCTACCCATATGTTATGACTGCAGATGCATTCTTGAAGGACATAGTACAGTTTTGTACCTACCATAAATGTAGATGTCCGATAGGTATGCATCTGCAGTCAGGATTACCCTCCCTCCTTCCCCTCTGTGGTATTCCTAGGGTGCTTACCCCTCTTTTACCTAGCTGGGGGAATCTATTATGGTGTATTTGTTTGTTTATGCATGTATATAATTTGCAAATGTTTGGAAATTTTCAGCATTTATTCAAATTTAGCCTTCCTAGGGGGCACCTGGCATCTGGGACAAGAAAAACTGAGGAAAATGGCGTCGGCTGATGCTTTTATACCCCAGACGCTCTGACATCGGGGAAAGTGCGACATCAGCCGAGGCCAGACCCAGACTTTGGAATCCGGCCGACCGAAGGGCTGCCTGAGACAGGACAACCCATATGTTATGACTGCAGATGCATACCTATCGGACATCTACATTTATGGTAGGTACAAAACTGTACTTTTTGGAGATTAAGTACACACACACACACACACACACACACACACACACACACACACACACACACACACACACACACACACACACACACACACACACACACACACACACACACACAGATGGAGGGGAGAAACTCTCAATCCATCCATAAAAATCATCAAAAATGTAAGCCACTGAAAAGAGATTTGTGGCGCACCAAAATCCTCTACTATGGAGTAAAAAATAACAGCACTATAAAATTCCAGAATGAAGTGCAAAGGTTGTAAAAGGTATTTAATTTATAAACAGGGAGAAGTTACAATGCAGAATAAAAATAATGTATTACTGTATTCAAAATGCACCCTGGTGCAAAAAATGTATATGTGTCCTAGAAATTATCTGTTTAATACAAATTCAGAAGTATAAATTTTCGGGATGCCAACATAAAACAATACTATTTTAATGCATTGCTATCATTAGCTATCCTTAGCACTACTCCCAAAATAAGAAGGTGCCAAAAAGTTTACATGATATACACAGATTGGTTACTACAGCCTTCACGAACTCCAGCATTAAATATTATGTCTAAAACTGTCCTCATCAACGTCTCCCAATCCAAACACATTTTCCTTGTAGGAGCTACATGGCAGTCCAACATTATCCTGAACATCAGATTATGTCTTCTGATTTGTTCTGAAGGTAAAGAAGGCATTAAACTTAAGAAGTCATTACAGTCTTTTCCCATCATACATCTCAGTTGATTATTTCAGCCTTCAGTTACATTTTACATTCAGAGTTCTCGGTTGCAGTGTCATATTTTAGGTCCAAGGACCATCTAGAGGTTTCTAACAGTATATCAATTGTTCTGTATTTGTGTAAATAGAAATATTCTTAAGACCTCACTTTAAATTCTGAGTTTTGAGATCCCTTATGATTCCTTTTGCAAATCAGTCACAAAGCTTGGCCACCTTTATGTAAAAAAAACTCCATTGTTCACTGCAGTTGTTACATTCTCAACTAATAAGAATAAGTTATTATTCCATTTGTTCATATCATGATTACTAAAGTTTAAATTTAAAGTGACTGACATTCTCTGATTATGTAAGCTCGAGTGTAGTTTTATTGTTTCCCACTGTTATGAGCGGAATATAAGTGCATTTCCCTTATTTTCCATGTGTAGAGATGTAAACACATCTTTGTTTTAAAGGTTCTCTTAGCTCTTTCTAGTCTTGTAATGCTTGCCCTAGAGAACATGCAAAAAGTGATCCCATATTCAGTTTGTGGCCTAAGACCACACATGAAAGTAATAATACATTTAGGAAAACTATATTCATTTAAAGGTAGTAATTGTCCTGCAATTAATTCCAAGGCATTGCAACTATTAATGGAGTGGATGATTTGGCTATTTAATGCTTAAGGACAATTTTGGTTAGCCTTAGCAAAAATGAATAATTCCATACTTTTCGACATTAATCTGAATGATATTTAAGACTGGAAAAGTGTTTTTTAATAAATAACAAACTTGTTACAAATGACCATATTGCATATTGGCATAGTCATTATCAGTATATTAAATAAAAGGACCCCAAAACAGTGCTTTGTGTGAATCCCCTTGTTTTTGATAGATTTTCAACAATTCTTCCATGGTATATTCAATTTGCTAAATAACTACTGCATTCTGGGGAAGGAATACATATTAAGACCACTGACATTCCAACATAAATGCAAGAGGTGGTAGAAGATAACATTTAATTATATATTTGAACTCACTAAACTAGGTATAAATCCCTATGTCACAAGATGGGTTGCCAACTAGCTCACTGACAGAACCCACACTGTGAAAGTAGCAGACTCCAAATCCAACTTCAGACCAGTGACAAGTGGAGTACCACAGGGTTCAGTCCTGGGTCCACTCCTGTTTGGTATCTACTTCTCTGAAGTACAGGCTAAGACAGAAGGTCTTTGGCTAACGAAGTTCACAGATGACTGCAAACTAGGAGCCATAATCGAAACTCCTAACGATGTGGACATCCTACAAAAGGGCCTCACTGAGACAGATGCCAGGTGTCAAAGCCATGGGCTCAAGCTCAATGCCAAAAAATGTATTGTCATCCCCTTTGGTAAAAACTCTGTACCCATGAACTACTACATAGGCAGTAGTAAACTTAACACTGAAAGTGTGATGAGACCTTGGGACACAGGTGGACAGTAGTGTCTCCGTTGATAATCACATTGCCACAGTAGTCAGGAAATCCTTCTGCGTAGCACACCTCATCACAAAAGGTTTCTCATCCAGAAAAAAAGAGGTCATTGTTCCCCTCTACTCATCACTCATTAGACTCATTATAGAGTACAATGCCCCTTTTGGTATGTACCTCACAAGACATCTACAACTGGAAAGGCCGTAGAAATACCTCACAAAGAAGATTACCGGCCTCAAACAGATGCCCTATGCAGACCGTCTCAAAAAGCTCCAGCTTTACTCCGTCGCATATCGCCTACTCACAGGTGATCTCTGCCTAACATACAAAACTATGTCAAACCCAGAGCTGTTGGACATGCTCCACTTAAAGAAATCTCAATCCCTCCGAGCTACACGCTCTAGGGACCTAAACCTTGTCACCACATTAAACAGAACATGCCGGAGGGATAGATTCCTGTCCCAGAGACTTCCCATACTCTGGAATAAACTACCTATCTATATCAAGCAAAGCTCCTCATTAGCACTCTTCAAGAAAAATCTTGATGATTGGATGGGAAATAGGAAATTCACCCCGGGGATCACCTCTGTGGCTCTGCTCAACAGTGGCACAGGAAAATAATTTTCTTGGGTGGCAAAAGCCAGGGTACCTTTTTGGCTGGGCTTGTATAGGCCCCAAGGCCGATAGCCTAGTACCTACCTATGAACCTATGATAGTGTGCAACCTGCTAAGCAAATAAGAATACTCAACAAATGGAGAAATGCTGCTGGATACTTTAGGAATGTCACCTTTAACTGACCACATGCCAACAGTACACCAGCATCAGGGAAAGGCAGGGCTATCAACTGTTTATTGGTTAACTAAAACCTGATAGATGCACCAGGTAATGGAGCCAAACCATAACTTTCTAATGTTTTTCAAGACATTTTGTGTTAAATGAAAGTAGTCACGTTTCACAACACAACCATGTCACAGTTGATAATATGGATAGCCTGGAGCTCAAAATCTTGCAAAATTAAGGTGGTGAGGTAAAAAAAACTCCAGACATTTAGAAATCTTAAATGTGAAATACCAAAAAATATTATATGTTCAAACTAGTTTTGAATTCATTACAAAGGACTAAACGATGGTGCAGTCTTAAACTTTGAAGGCATGCACGTTGAAGTACTGGCAGCAGTTAGTAAACATTTTAAACCATATATGGTAAAGTCTGGCAGCGATTAATTTATTTTTTTCATGGGTTCTGTATAAATGGTAGACTCTTACTATGGCCACAGTAGTGAAGAAATGCATGGAGGGAGTACAACGGCCTACATGGTTTTCCTCTGGTGCCATCAGTCATCCATAATGTATCCCCTGCACAAATGCCAGAGGTCGTTTGCAGTTGTTTTAATTAGAGTGATGATAGTCAAGGATTCACTCATCAGTTTACCTTAAAAAATGTATTTCTTTAAGATATCATTCCTATGTGTACAATTCTTCCAGTGATAACACTGGAGTGCTGCCATACCTAACTGCCATTTTCATTATGTGGCAGACTATCTAAACCAAGGCTGTCCAATAAAGAATTTCAGTGACAGAAATAAAAGATATACAGGCCATTACATTTTCAGCTATGATGCATTCCACGGCACGGTGTTTTAAACCGGACATAGTGGTATAATATGACATTTACTGCATATGAAAATGTACAGAAGAGTTTACTAACTGCTCACCTGGAGACATGAAGAACATGATGACTCTACCTTTACAGTTCATAGCCAATTTTAACATCAGGCCCAGTATAGTCATCTTCCAAATTCCTGTTCTAAGTTAACTAGGTAGCCATCAACATTCAGCATTGTTTTGGAATTCTGGGATAGCATTAACCTAGAACTCCCTGACAGTACTGTATAGACTCAGTTACAACAAACACTTCAGCTTCCTTTGTGAAATGAGAATACATACTCAGAAGTTGACACCCTTTGTAAGGGGTAAGATATCAAATGGCACAAGGTATCGTTTGTATAACAAAATTAAAACAGGAAGACTTAACCCTCACAGCCCTCTGCTCAAAACAGTTTGACTAACAAGAAATTCAGTGTCACAGAATGAAAATAAATGTACATGAGCACATTACAGAGCTTCTCCATCAAAACCTCCTTAAGTTATATGTGAAATAATATCATAACTTAATTGTTTAGGTTGAATAACATCAACAGTCATCCCCCTTTCATGTAATAAACAATAAAATTACCACATCAAAAACATGTTATAATCATTATTACCAATCATACATTGAGAGGATTCAATCCACACCCACAAAAAAAATTAGCATTTCACAATAAACTTTGAGAAAACCATTACTTGACATATCTGAATTCGAATCGGATAGAGTATGACACAATAAGTCAGATGGAATGTGACACAATAACTTTCAAAAATGGTATTCCCCAAAAAGCACAGTTCAGGGTCTGTTACCATATATTAAAAGTGAAACACGGTGTCGTTCCAGTGGAATATTTTAGTTAAAATGACTGAATTTAAATGCAAACATGCCATTCAATGCCAGAAACAGCACCAAACAGTTTAGGAGATATCACAGAGGTAAGAGTAAACCATTTTTACTGAAGGATTGCCATTTTGCCTCCACGTGAAGTAATTATGGTGATTTTTAATTGAAAAGACCAACAATAATTGAAAATTAACTGATAAATGGCAAAACCCAATCCTCCAGAAACATTTAACTTTACAAAGCCATTTATCCAGCCATCATGGAGGCAAAGGTTTGCATGCTTTTAGATAGTACCAAAGCTCGACAAAGAAAGTCAAGAAATAACAGATAAACACTTTATGCCATGGGAAATGAATCAGAAGCCATTGGCAGTGCATTTTCATTTTCTGAGGGACAGTGTGCTACATATGAGTCACTGATAAGAAATCTCAATGAACATTTTGTGCCAAAATGAAATGCTATTCATGAAAATGGCATGCTTTCACATTTGCATTCATGCTAAAAGGGGGTCAGAGGATGCATCTGTTAGGCACGTGTAAACTATCTAAATATTGTAGGTTTAATAAGTCTAAAGATGAACAAATTTGAGACAAAATTGTGATAGGTCTGACTGCTGATCGAGTGTCTCAAAAGATACAGCTGGAAGTGAATTTAACTTTAGAAAAGGCTGTTTGTGCTACTAGAGAGGTTTTTATTAGTTAAGATACAAAACACTAATGTCGCTTGTCTAGTCAGGATGTAATAGACGAGTCTTTTTGGGTTTTGTTAAGCAGCTTTATTATGTACAAACACATCAGGACAAACTAGCTATTACACTCATACATGCTCACTCTTTGGCTGCACTCTCAAAATGGCCCTGAAGCTAGCACGTGCTTGCTGTTTATATGCACGCTCAGTCCTTGAAATGCTTCTTAACGATACAGCACACACACTCTGTTTTACATCCTCCCTCTTTGAGAAATAGGTTATGCAATACTGACAATATGAGTTGACATGCAATCAATAAAAATAATTCTTTGTCATGCAATTATACAAAACTAATTACACATATATACAATCAAGCCCAGGTCGCTGTGTATTTCACACTAGGTCTGTAAATACGAGCAAAACATGTGACATAAAGTTTAGAATCAGATTTAGCAACTGGGACTGTCTCAGCTGAATGTTCCACCTTAGGAACATCAGGAATGGAAGTAGAAGTTAAGACACTTTCTGCAACAGGAACATTGTCCGAGATCTAGAGTCTGTATCACAGGAACAATGCTGTGATATCGATTCTGGTACAGGAAGAAGATGTCTGCGATTTCTGTTGTACTCCACACCCTCAGATTCTATGAAGGTGGATCTCGGCTCAGTACATATACCTGTTACTTGACCAATCCTGTCAAAACTTTTCGCCATTTGTATCCTTACTGTCGCTCCTTTCAATAGATGAAGAAATCTGCTTAATTTATCATAGCTGGACTTCTGGAAAGAATGTTTCCTGAATAATTGGGCTCTAATGGGTTTGTTGTTCTTAGCTTTAGGCCTCAACAAACTGGAAATAATAGGCAATGTTGTTCTGGTTTGCCTGGATAGAAGTTTCTGAGAAGGTGAGCCAAGTATATCATTTTCGGGGTATGTTTCTGAGATGGAGTAAATTCAAAAAGACATTGGTATTGTCACGCTTTGACCGCTCAAGTAAATGCTTTGCACTCTGTACTGCACGTTCAACTAGTCCATTTGACTGGATATTCTGGACTACTAGTAACATGTACAGAGTCCCATTCTCTTGTAAATTTATGAAACAACTGACTAGTAAATTGACTACCATTGTCAGAAACAGCTTTGTGTGGACTACAATGGACTGAGAAATGATGTTTCAACTTAGTGATAACAGCAGTGGACATTAGGTTAGGTAGTAAATCAATTTCAAACCATTTCAAATAAGAGTCTACCAGTACTAAGTAATGCTACTTGTTCCACTCAAATATATCAGTGACTACCAGCAACTTGACTTAACTGAAGTGGTTCTCTTTGCAAATGCCGTTTAGTACTATTACATACTGAACAAGAAGAAAGTACTTTATCAATGTCTTTTACTAGAGAAAGCCAAAATACTAGTTCTCTTGCCCTTCTTTTGGTAGATTCAGAACCTGGGTAACCATGATGCAAAATCTGGATATATTCATGCTGTAAGAATGCAGGAGCAACAATTCTAGGACCTTTGAAAATAATGCCATCATCTATCAACATGTCATCTCTGTAAGCAAAATAAGTTTGCACTTCAGGTGATACACTAGATTGCTTTGAAGGCCATTCAACATTAATGTATTGATTGACCTTTTACAAAATTGGATCAGTCTTTGTATTTTCTCTCAGCTCATCAAATCTCATGGTAGAAAAATGACACACTGCCATTACGTCAAAGTCAAAATTCTTTGCATCAAACTGTTCAGTTGTATTTCTGGGCGATCTAGATAAGGTATCAGCCAGATCAAGAAGTTTGCCTTTTGTGCAGACCATGTTGAAATTGTACTTTTGCAATTTGAGCATCATTCTTTGTAATCTCACTGGAGCTGAATGCATAGGCTTCTTTAGAATAGTAACTAGAGGTTAGTAATCAGTTTCAATCTGAATAGCTCGACCATAGTTATAATCATGAAACTTTGAACATGCAAATACTATTGCCAAAAGTTCTTTCTCAATCTGAGCATATTGCATTTCAGTTTGGGTAAGGATTCTAGATGCATAGGCTACTGGTCTGTCTTCTTGAAGAATAACTGTGCCAAGACCAAATTTTGAAGCATCACAAGAAAGAGTTACTGGTTTACTGACATCATAGTATCTTAATGTAGGTGAGGTGGCAACTTTCCGCTTAAGGTCTTCAAATTGCCCTCTGGTGCTGTTCCAACCAAGACCATGTAACATTGTTGCACATCAGCTCTCTCAAAGGTGCTGTCGGCTTACTGAAGTCTGGTATAAACTTGCCTAAATAGTTGACCATACCAAGAAAACGCTATAGAGCTTGAACATTATCAGGTGCTGCCATCTCAAGAATAGCTGCTTGCTTGAACGGGTCATGGCTCAAGCCAGTGCTGGTAAATAAATGACCTACAAATGTAACTTCTGGTAGTCTGAATTTGCACTTTAGAGGCTTGAGCTTTAAGTTCACTTCACATGCTGTTTCTAGAATTCTCTTAAGGTTTCTGTCATGCTCTGCTTCACCATTGCCTCCAACCAATAAATCATCTACTATTATGGCACATGGATAACCTGAAAAAAATTGCTCTATTGCACGCTGAAAGACTTCACTTGCAGAATTTATTCCAAATGGCATCCTTAGGAATATGTATCTGCCAAACAGGGTACTGAAAATATTCAGTAATGAGGATTTGTAATCAAGCATCACTTACCAAAATGAACTTTTTGCATCCAAGACAGAAAAGACAGTGGCATTCGATATTAGGGCTGCGACTTCTTTGACTGTATGCATTGGATGATGTGGTCTCTTTAATGCTTTGTTCAAATCTCTTGGGTCAATACATATTCTGATTTCATCTGAGCCTTTTTTGTGGGCTGCTACCATGGACGACACCTATTCAGTTGGTTCTGTAATGGGAGAAAGTACACCTCGCGGCACCATCTTATCCAACTGAGCTTTAACTTTATCCTGCATAGCAATCAGAACGTTTCTTGCTGGTCTGACCACTGGACTCACCTCTGGGTGTAACTTCATAGAATACACAACTGGAAGTTTGCCCAACTTGTCATCAAAAATATCAGCATACTCTGAGAAAATGGCTTCAGAAAAATTGGAACTAGGATATGTGCTTATCTGATGAACATTTGTGGTAAAAGAAAGCAGATTCATTCTTAAACTGCCTCTGAGACCAAATAATGACTGCACAGGTCCTCAAACTGCATGGAATAACAGGCTGTAACAGTTGTTAGCCAAATAAAATAAAAGCACTACTGAGGCTTAGGTCTGAATTTCCTCACATCCATAAGCAACAAGTTTCACACTGCTAGCCACATTGAGTTGTTCACCAGCTTTCATTTTAGGAAATGTGTCTGCTGACATAACATTATACTTTGAACCCGTTCTACTTTGAGCTCGGTGGATTTACCAGTGATCTGGACAGTAGAAAATACTTCCTTCTTTGCCAGCAAATTCACTGTATTAACATTTTCACCAATTACTGACACACCATCTACATAGAAAGTAGAATTGCAGCTCTCTATATGATCAAGTTGCTTTTTAGAGTGACCCTTCTTTATAACTGTGTCAGGTTTACTTGATTTGCACAACTTTTGAAAATGGTTCAATTTTTTACACTTGTGGCATTGCTGACCAAATGCCAAGCATTTCTCTCTTTTAGACTCATGATTGGCACCACAATTGCGACAGTTAAATATAAAAATAGATTTGGGTTTTGCTGATTCACGCTTATACTGCACTGAGCATGCTCCTTTCTTATAATTTGCTGGAAACTATGTGGATTTCCCCGGAGAACCCGCAGAAGCTGTGCCTGCCACCTGCTTAGGCCTGCTTCTGTTTGCCACATGTTGCATGCTGTCTACATTTGCTCTGGAGTCTGACAAAACCATGCTCTTATCATTTGCAAGCATACTTGTGTGCCTTTCTGTAACTTCATGGATTTGGCAAATCTCAATAGCTTTGCTTAGCGTTAAATCACTGAAATGAAGCAAAATCATTCTCACAGCAGCACTATTAATACCACACACAAGCCTGGCCTTTATCAACTGACACATTTTAGCTTTGTTCCTCAGGTCAGTAATATAAGCTGCAGACGTTTCCCCTGGTTTCTGATCTCTTGTGTAAAACAAATCCCTCTCTAATGTAATATTTGTCTGGGGTTACACATTTCTCTGAATTTGTGCTTCAAACACTCAGGGTCTTCCCTTGATTCAGCCTGTACAACAATATGGCAGTTTTCACCTTCTCCCTCATATACTGCTGGTGCATACACAAATGAACACTCTCTTTCAGTGGCTTCTGACCCAGCTAGGTTTAACAAAATGAATTCCCTGGTGTGTGCATCTTTGTCAGAATAAGTTGCTGCTATAAAAATATTGTACTCTTGCTCGAATATTCTCCAATTGTCTGCAATATTCTGATTAAATACAAGTGGTGAGGGCTTTCGAAATCCATTTGCCATATTAACACATACCAGTGAAGGATTTTGCAAACATGCATGAAGACACACACACACACATATATATATATATATATATATATATATATATATATATATATATATATATATATATATATATATGCCAGAACTTTATGCCCAATATCACGAAAAGCCTCTGAATAACTAAACTTTGCGAAACAAGTCTCTCAGGCACTGTAATACTCTTGAAATTACTGTACTGCAAAAATCACCTCATCAGTGTAAGAAGCATTTCAAAATAACTGCACTGTGTGAATGAACTGGGCAGAAGAAGCTCAGAGTAAGAAACATTTCAAAGTAACTGCACTTTGCAAATAAACAGTACATGGCACATGGAAACTTCTCCGAAATGGCGGTACTTTGCTAGATAATTCTTTACAGTGCAGGAAACACATAGTAATGGTGGCATTTGATATGACTGTACTTTGACTGTACTTCATGAAATAGCTGCACTTTGCACACAAATTCTTCGGAATGCATACATAGTAATAAGCACACACTGTAAGCACTTTTACACACTTTGAGATACTTCAAATAACTCTAGTTATGCCCTGAATACAATACAAAGTAGTAGTTATGCCAAAACAGCACTTTGCCAAAAAAATGTGCAGTCACCTTGCTTTATTTATGTTTAATGTGGCCTTTTTTGCCCTTATTATATTTGTTTTGCTCGTTTAATCTCTTTTCATGCCTATTATACTTTTCTTGTGCTTGTTTTACTCTAAACATGCCCGTTTTGCTTTAAACATGCTTGTTTTACCTTAAACATCCCCGTTTTGCAATTCCAAGGTAATTCCAAACCCCTTATGTACTTTTCTGATGCTCGTTTTATTACATCTCTTAATGTTAAACGTTTTGTTTAATCAATAAACCTTCTGTGCCTCCTGCCTGTGTAATAATGACGTTTGTGCCCTTGTAATGCTTTGTTTTATCTTTTTTATAAAATAAACTATTCACGCAAGTTTTCTTTGCCTTTGGTTCTTTTCTATGCCTTTTTCATGTTTGTTTCTCTTAGTTTACCTTCACTGTTAATTCTGCACCCCATAGATCTGCAAAGCAGTCTCTGGAATCCCGTTTCTTACACCATGTCACTCGTCTAGTCAAGGTGTAATAGACAAGTCTTTGTGGGTTCTGTTCAAGCAGCCTTATTATGTACAAACACATCAGGATTGAGGCATAATAACTTTAACTTAGGTAAACTTTTATACAAACTAGCTATTACACTCATACATGCTCACTCTTTGGCTGCACTCTCAAAATGGCACTGAAGCTAGCACGTGCTTGCTATTTATATGCACGCTCAGTCCTTGAAATGCTTCTTAAAGATACAGCACACGCGCTCTGTTCTACAACTAATGTAAGTGCAGCAACTGATGTGTGCTTGGCTAAATGCGAAGACAATGGCAAATTCAGTAAAACACATGATAGTTGTCAAAGTAAGCATGTGCATGAGAAGCAGTATGAGTGCAAGTGTTGCAAATGCACAGGCTGTAACTTTTAACATACCAGGTCAGAGCAGTACGCTTCATATGGCAAGGCTGTAATCGTTCAAATACCAGGTCAGAGCAGTACGCTTCATATGTCAAGGCTGTAATCGTTCAAATACCAGGTCAGAGCAGTACGCTTCATATGGCAAGGCTGTAATCGTTCAAATACCAGGTCAGAGCAGTACGCTTCATATGTCAAGGCTGTAATCGTTCAAATACCAGGTCAGAGCAGTACGCTTCATATGGCAAGGCTGTAATCGTTCAAATACCAGGTCAGAGCAGTACGCTTCATATGTCAAGGCTGTAATCGTTCAAATACCAGGTCAGAGCAGTATGCTTCATATGGCAAGGCTGTAATCGTTCAAATACCAGGTCAGAGCAGTACGCTTCATATGTCAAGGCTGTAATCGTTCAAATACCAGGTCAGAGCAGTACGCTTCATATGGCAAGGCTGCAACCATTCAAATACCAGGTCAGAGCATTACGCTTCATATGGCAAGGCTGTAACCGTTCAAATACCAGGTCAGAGCAGTACGCTTCATATGGCAAGGCTGTAACCGTTCAAATGCCAAGACAGAGCATTACACTTCATATGGCAAGGCTGTAACCGTTCAAATACCAGGTCAGAGCATTATGCTTCATATGGCAAGGCTGTAACCGTTCAAATATCAGGTCAGAGCATTACGCTTCATATGGCAAGGCTGTAACCGTTCAAATACCAGGTCAAAGCAGTACGCTTCATATGGCAAGGCTGCAACCGTTCAAATACCAGGTCAGAGCAGTATGCTTCATATGGCACAAGCTGTATCCATTCAAATACCAGGTCAGGGCAATACGTTTCATATGGCACAAACTGTAACCATTCACATACTAGGTCAGAGCAGCACACATCATACAGCACAAGCTGTAACCGTTCATATACCAGGTCAGAGCAGTACGCCTCATATTGCACTAGCAGTAACCATTCACATACCAGGTTAGAGCAGTACACTTCATATGGCAAGGCTGTAACCATTCAAATACCAGGTCAGAGGAGTACACTTCATATGGCACAAGCTGCAACCGTTCACATACTAGATCAGTGCAGTACGTCTCATATTGCAGTAGCTGTAACCATTCACATACTAGGTCAGAGCAGCATTCTTCATACAGGACAAGCTGTAACCATTCACATACTAGGTCAGAGCAGTACACCTTATATTGCACTAGCTGTAACCGTTCACATACTAGGTCAGAGCAGTATGCCTCATAGTGCACAAGCTGTAACCGTTCACATACTAGGTCAGAGCAGTACGCCTCATATTGCACAAGCAGTAAGCGTTCACATACTAGGTCAGAGCAGTTTAGTTCATATGTCTGAAATTGCAAGAAATGCAACAAAATGGAATGTTTTGATGTCGTGTATAACAAAACAAGTTATAAAAGTAACAGCAACTGAAAATAAAACCGAGGAAAGAGTTCAGAAGACATTTTTCCTGGGTACAGGGACTGCTATGCCAAACATTAAATTAGATTAGCAAGTACAATGCTCAATAAATGGAACACTGACAGGCTTTAAAATAGACACAGGGAAAAATGTTGCAGTAACATCACATGGTTAGGAAACAGAATCAAAATGAGCAGGTGAAAGTCGGTTCAATAATAAATTTAGAAGCAACAAATAAAATAAAGAACCGGCTAATACAACGCTATATAAAATGCTTGTTTAATTTCACAAAAGTAAAAACAATAAAAATAAATATATAACAGATGAGTGCTTTCGCACCAGAGGTGCTTCATCAGATCTAAAAAACAGACTAACAAGCAGTGCTTAAATACAGTTAAGAAAATTCAAAATCACCTGGTCAAGTCATGTAATCTCAGCAAGGGTTTTAAAGTATAAACTCATTTTATCTTTTCCCTTTATCAGATTGTAAAATTAACATCCATTTAACTTCCAAGCATTCTGTTCTTGTCTTCATATCACATCCTCTACTATATTCAGTAATTTCAAAACAAAAATTTAAAGGAGTATACAATACCAGTGTTTCAAATATGCTTATACAAAGCATTCCTATTATCACATCTGCTTATTTCATACTGTTCCCTGATACGCTTCTTCAACATTCATTTCTTCTTCCCAACACAGTAGCATCCGCACTGATCACAAACAGCCAAGTAGAACAGGTTGCTACTAGTACAATCGGCATAAAAATTTAATTTAAAGGCACATCCAGTGGCAGAATGTACAAAGGTATTTACATTTTTTACTTATTTACACATGGTATATAATCTGCATGGATGTGTCTCTTTCTTAACAAAAATACAGAGTCTATAGCTGACCAAAGGTTTATAGCAGAACACTTTCTTAGTAGAACTATTATTTCTATAACAAAAGAGTGGATCTTCACCAAGGAAGTCCCTGCATTTGGCATCAGTAGTCAAAATATGCCAGTGCTTCCTAATGATGTCACAGGTTGAATGTCATTTGAATAAGTGACACACATTCTGAAATAATTTCTGATATTGTTCTAACCACAGCGTCAATGCAAAAGTTAGAAAAATAGGTTCTAGCCGAGTCATTTCTATGTAATAGAACCTCATGATGCACTATCCCTATTTCATGTTCAGAGTATCCCTTAGACTGAAAGTCCTCATTCAAGGTATCAAGGGAGGAAAGCATATTCTCATTATTTCTGTTCAGCCTTGCATGTCTATAGAAATGCCCTTTCAGCACATTGCTCTTTACATGCTTGGGATGCATACTGTGATAGTGCAGTGTGCTCACTTTCTTACATGATTTACTATAAAGTTGAGTGTCAAAACTATCCAGGGTACTCAAGACGCAAACATCAAGAAAATCTGCTGAGGTTTGGGAATGCTTAAATGTGAAATTTAAAAAATCAATAGTTTGATGCAAATAGTCCACAAACTCATGCAATAGAATGAGCTGATGAGATGAGACTGGGAGAAGTGTCCAAAATCAGATTTATAGTAAGGGCAGGCAACTCAAAAGTCACCAAGTTTAAGAATCCAACAACAGTTGGGCGGGGTCAGTGGGGAAAAAATCAGACAGAGATCAGCAATATTCAGGCAGAGTACAGCAATCAAGCCAGACAAGCACTCCACCTAAATAGAGATGCCTCCAAATATTTCTAGCTAAATGAGGAATGCGATTTCTCATTTCCTCCCACTAATTAGTTGATGTTATTCACTGTTTGCAAAGGAATTCTTTGCTAACTTTTGTAACTGACCCTAGCCAAGACCTCTTAAAACTCTAACAGAACAGAAAATGTAAAACAAATGCAATACAAGAAAAATATAAAAAACAGAAGTAACCAAACCTTAAATAAAAACTTCAGTTAAAAATAAAATGCAGACAGAGGTTAGCAATATTCAGGCAGAGTATAGCAAACAAGCCAAACATATATTCACAGATTCCTAACTATTGAGTCAACTCTTAGGAGTGTTTTATCCATGAAGTAATCAGCTTGACTGGATGATTTCCCAAAGGGCACTATAATGCATTTCTTTGTATTGCGTATTAGTCCTTGGCTTTCACAACAGTCATTTCTTTCTGTTAGACCCTCTTGTAGGATGCTGGTGACATGAGGGAATCTGTAATAGCTCCCAATTTACAGTCATCTGTGAATTTGGTGAGCCAGAAGCTTTTGACGTTAGCCTTGACTTCCAAAAAGTAGATGCCAAACAGAAGTGGATCCAACAAGAAACCCTGGTGTACTTCACTACTGACCGATGTCTTGGTGGAGGTGGTCTCACCGATCCTGATTTCTTGGGTCCTATTTGTGAGCCAGCTGGCAATCCAGTGAGTGATGTAACCTTGGAGACCCTCTTGAAGAAGTCTACCAAGTTAAGTTGACAAAACATTCCCTTAACAAAGCCAAACTGGGATGGATCCAGTGTGCATAGGTTCCAAATGTTGTTGCGATCATTTCCATGATAATTCATTCCATGGCTTTGCATATTAGACTTGTTTAACTGATGGGTCTGTAGTTCATGGTCAGTTGATTTTCCTGTTTAACCAACCTAGAAATGTATTTGTTGTTAACATAGATCGAGACACGTCTACCTTTAGCTCCTGTATGTGCTTCTGTTATTGTAAATGTGTGGAAGGCACTGTAACCTTCTACTGCCAGAATAATTTCTGTAGTTTTAGACCAAATTTCAGTTACAGCACAAATTTCTACGCTCTTCAGAGGGAGGAGAGCTTGTAGAGTATGGAGTTTCTTGTTTAGGCTCCTAGCATTGAGCAGCAACACTTTAAGGTTGCTTTGAGGCTTTTTTTTTTTTTTTTTTTTGCTATGTTAGTTGTCATTGTGACATTGCCTAAAAAAAGGCTTAAAGGTGATGGATAAAGTTTTAGCCCGGGGGGAGAGGTGCAGACCATCTTTGGCAAAGCAAAGTGGCCTGTTATCCATGTCCTGCCATGCTGATAGAGAGATTGGATTCCTCTGGAGTAACACCAGAAACTAAACCAGTTATTGAAAATCCATTATTTTCTGTTCATATTGTGACATCATCCTTGCAGAAGGTAGAATGCTGCTCAGTGCAAGACATGTACCTCTCTGTGACACATATTCAGAGAGACCCATAATGTCTCTTTTCATATAGTCCAGTGAGGTATGTCTGAGGTAATTTATATCCACATGGACTATGAGGGAATCATATTGGTACCTGGGGTGCAGTGACTTGAGCGTGTGCATGATATTGCAAATCCTGGCAACAAATAGACAACTAACTACTATCTTCTCCTTGTCAAGCCTGGTGAGAGGAGTATCTGTGTCTTATACAATAGAATCTTCTATGACAAAAGTACTAGGTAGTGCTTCTGCTTGTTTTATGGGCTTTTTTCTTGGGGGATCATTCGGTTTAGATTTATGTGTGGTGTTGTGTGTTGCTTTTGGTGTGTGCTTTAGTCATTGCTGAGGATATGTGTTGCAGTTTGATGGCTTTGAGAGTTTTTTTTAAGTCCCTCAGCATAAGATGGTCTATGTGTGTGGTGAGCGGTACGTGTGGAGGATGTAGTTTGTGTGTGTTCTTGACAACCTTCTTTGTAAGGGAGTTTTTTCCCCAAGGAAGCTGTGTATAGACATCTCTCCCATAGTTTGTTAGTTTCTTTAAGGATTAAAAGGTTGTCTGAGTACATGAGACAATTGCTACATTGTCTCAGGATGCCCATATCTACCAAGCTGGCCAAAGAGGCATTAGGAAATTGCAAATCCATGTTGTCAGAACCTGTATTAGGGTTGAAATATTATGGTTTAGGGTCTTGGTTTTACAGGGGGTCACCTGAGTGGTGTTTAGGGTGAAGGCTAGGTGTTAGATAGAGGTATGATCTTAGTGCTGTTTGATGCTCTGACTAGCTGCTGTAAGCCTAGCTCCACACAAAGCCTTTCTGTGTTATGTGTTAAAGTCCTAAATACTAGCTTTATAGGTTTTGTACTATGCAGGGTACTGCTAACTGCCAGTGAGTGGTGATCAGCTCTGAGAACACTCTCCTAATGTATAGCATTCAGAAAGAAGCTGAAAACTAACTGCTGTGCCCTTTGGCCAATAAATGACTACACTTTAAGCTCCCTGGAGTGTCTTACAACTCAGAGAGACCAGGTAAACACATTCTGCCACAAGATGAATGATCCTGGAACTTCTTAATGTAAAAGCACATCAAAAGTAGCTCTCAAGTGCAGATTAACACCCAACTAATTCCCTGAAAATTGCTTAGTAAAACTGAGGCATGCAAGTTGGGGCTAGAATATGCAAAATTAAAATGGATGAACCAGCAAATGTAAAGATAAAACTGTCCCATATCCTTTGACCACATCTAGAAGGGTACCATTTCCAGTACTGTCTAAAAGTGGGGCAAAACTCAAATATATGTAAACACTTGCTGTGATTGAAAGTGTAAGCGAACATACTAAGTGCTGTGTAGTGATGGTACTGGTTATCAAAAAACAGTGGCAGTGTAAACATTCATGTCTGTTTAAAAATAATGCATTAATGATAAAAAGGTGTGTTCTACATACCCATGAGGATATTGCACCAAAGCTAGTTTGTGCTAAAATGTTTGTCACATTAGATTTTTCAAGTGAGTTTTGACATGCACCCCTAGCGAGACATAATCAAAAGTTAACAGCCATTATTATTCCAACTAGAAGGTTTTGTTTCAAAGGAGTCCATTTAGTATAACGTCAGTGCCAGAAATATTTTAATATGAAATAAGCAATTTGTTGAAAAGGCGTGAAAATGGTGTTATTGTCATGAATGATGTGCTTGTGGTAGTGTTTTGTCCTGATAAGGAGACACATGACAGAAGAGTATTAAGCAGTACTCCAAACCGTTAAAAACTCAGGTCTGAATATTAATAGAGACAAATGCTGTTTTGGTAAACCTGAAATCTACTATTTTGGTCACAGCATAAGCACCAGTGGTCTCAGACCAGATTTAAGGTCAAATCCATTGCAGAGCTAAAAGGTCCATTCTGTGTACCTGAAGTACAGCTGCAACAGTCTCTATGCATTGTGACTTACTTGAGCAGGTTTGTACAACATCTGTCCACAGTACTGTGTCCACAGACAGATTAACTAAAGAATGTCATACCTGAATCATAGTGGAATACTCAGGCCCAAGCCTTCAGCAAAGTTTATTTATTTATTTATTTATTATTTATTTATTGTCATTTGTTTATTGGGAGAGTCTACTGGGCCACAGAGAGACAATTTTCAGTGGAGGCCTGGGGAGAAAAGCTTCAAAAACTTTAACAAACAAAATACATTACTGAAGTACAGTAACTGTAGTGAGGCAATACAAAAGAACAATAAGCTCCAAGACAGGAGATTAAAATCCAGTGTTAAAAATACAATAGTTGCAATGAGACAATATGAAAACAGATAATGAATACAATGATTGTAATCAAGTGCATCATAATAGGTAAAATGCAGCAAAAGTCATGGAAACAATTTGAAAGAGCAGGTTGTGAAATTACAGCTTCTAAGACACAAATGATTTAAGTGAGATGCAATACAAATCAGTATTGTAGCATTAGAAAGATCCAGTGAAAATTCAGGTAGGAGGAGGTTGATGAGAAGAGTTAAGGGGTAGTAGAAGGGATGAGTATAGGTGAATACAGTCAGTAGAAGTGTGGAGAGAAAAAGTTAGCCAAATTCTGGTGAAGGTGTTGAACATGAGATGGAAATTAGGCAACTTTAGGAGAAGCTATAGCATAGAGAGATAGTAAGGCTCAAGAGGCAAGTGGGGATAGAGATGATGCTAGGTAATGAACAAGGATAGAATTGTTAAGGTAGGCCACTGAGACTGAGGGGAGAAAAGGTCAGGTAACGGCTTCATGAGTGGCAGCATATGGCTTTGTACAGTTACATATCCAGATGGAGAGGAGATGATTATGTAGGGGAGATTTGAAGTTAGAGAGATGTTGTTCACTGCGAATACAGGAAGGGAGGTTATTCCAGGATCCGGCCATGGTCCACGAGTATAGTAGTGTACCTACAGGAAGGTTTGGTTTATGGATTTGAAGTAAGTGTTGGTGTTCTGAACGTAGTGGTTTGAGGGGGGAGTAGGGGATAAGTAAGGAGCTGAGGGCAGGACAACCTTTTGGTTTATAGATTAGTTTGTGTGAGGTGGTTAGTTGCAAGAGTAATAGGTAGTGGGGGAATTCTAGCCATTGTAGTTTTCTTAACGAGTTACAGTGATGGAAGGAGTGACGACTGCTGGCAAATTTGGCAATCTTGTTGTAGCAAGATTCTAGTTTGAGTTTTAGGGAAGACTGATGATTAATTAACAAGGATGCACCATAGGTTAGTGAGGGTAGGAGATAGGACAGAGCTAAAGTTTGTTTAAATGGTAAGGAGAGAAACTTGTGTCTGTACAGAAGCCCTAGGTTTTTATGGGGTTTATTAATATTGGATTGGATGTATAGGTCAGACTTAAGGTTTTCGTCTATTATGACTCCTAATAATTTGGTATTATTAACAAGTTAAATTTTAGTGGCGTTTAGAGAGAAAATAATGACATTTTCTTTGTTAAATTCTGTATTTCTTTTGGGAGTAAATACCATCAGCTTAGTTTTTTTAGGGTTGAGAGAGAGAGATGATGTTTGTGGAGTCAAGATTCTACTGTACTGAAAGCTGTTTGTGTCATTTACAACACAAAATCGTAGTGGACCAAGAGATGGCTATAACCATGGCAAAAAACACAATACAATAAAAAGACCAAAAATCATTTAATTCATGAGCGCTATCGCAGTACAAGAAGTATACTGCTACATCAGACAACACATTACATAAAATCACTAGTTTAAATACAAAGCACATCCAATCATATCAGCAAACCAATTACATAATTAAATCCAGTAAAACATCATTTAAAGAAAAAAACACCTATATTGCTTAAAATATATAAAAACATCCTACTGCATATCAAACTACTATATACAAACCTATGGGCAAGGATGCCTAGCCCTAAAGGCCAGTTTAATCGAAACACAGTCATTTAAGCCCTTCCCTCTAGATGCTCTTAACCTGATGATCTATCTCATTTCTGATGTCTCAGTCAGGTACCTAACGTCACCACCCCATTTACTAACCTTCACCATTTCTATAACCATAAACTTAAAACTATGTATTGGGTCAGTGACTTTTACATATTTGGCTAATTTTATGAGGGCTAGGTTCTATGTAATGTGTTGTCTGATGAAGCAGTATACATTTTGAACTGCAAAAGCGCTCACAAGTTAAATGATTTTTAGTCTTTTTATTGTATTGTGTGTTTTTGCCATGGTTATAACCATCTCTTGGCCCACTACGATTTTGTGTTGTATTCTTCAGTTTTCGTTTGCTGGGCCTGGTATCCAATCCATTTGGTTTTTTGCTTTATTGTTTGTGCCATTTGTTGAAGAGTTACAGGACTGGGTGCAGAGCAGATGATAGCTGAATCATCTACATACTGTACTAGGGAGGCATTTGGAATAGTTTGGTGCAGATTATTTATAAATATATTAAACAGAAGAGGTCCTAAAATCGAGCCTTGTGGGACACCTGTGGGGTTGTGTAGGTAAGGAGAGATAGAGTTGTGCCATTTAACAGCATGTTGCCTGTCTGAGAGATAGCTTTTAAATCAATTAAGGGACTGAGAAGATAACCCTATAGAAGAGAGTTGAGATAAGAGGATGGTATGAGATATAGTATGGAGGGCTTCTGATAGATCCAGAAAGCGAGCTGAGACTGTATGGCCATGGTCACGGGCTTTGTTTATGATATCCAAGAAAGTGATCAAGGCAGTGTAAGTACTATGCCCTGGATGGAATCTATGCTGGGTTGGAGAGAGTATATTGTGATTTAGAAGGTGAGGGATGATTTGTTTATGGACACATTTTCCTGTATTTTGGAGATTGGGGATAGAATGGTGATAGGCTGGAAGTTAAGCAAATGCCAACCTCTGTTCAGTGGTGGCCTACTATGACCTCACCCAACCAACAGCAGTGAGTGCTGATGCCAATAGATATGGTCTAGAAACTGCATTACTCCAGAGAGATGGGCATGTCTTAAGAGCTACTGGCTGTTGCTCCAGAATGCTAACTGCAGGGCACATATTCACAAACAGAAAAAGAATGCTTTGCATGTCTATAGGATTTGAAAAGTTTTTAAGATATCCCTTAAGGATAGAGAATTTTCAACTCCAGACTGACCACAAGCCACTGGTTTCCACTGATTAATTCCAATGATTTGGAGAACGCACCATCAAGATGCCAGAGGATGTTTATGAAACTGATATGTTTCAGTCCAGAGCAATTCATATACCTGGAAACAGTTGATTATAACCAACATAATTGTCTAGAAACCCAGTACCTGAGCAGACACTGTCTGATACCAAAGAAGATGCTGCTGCATATATGCAGAATGCCATAGCAATTATCCAGTGACAAGTACTAAAAGGCGTATCAGACAAGCTTCTAAATATGAGACTAAGCTATATATGGTCATTAAATATGTAAGGGTCATATGTAGCCAATGAACACAGATAAAACATCTGATGTAAAATACTTTACTGTCAGAGCACAATTGTCTGAACATAATGGTTTACTGCTGTACCAGGACAGAACTGTTACACAAGCTTCACAATTTGACAATGTACTTAACAAAATATGTGAAGGACATCAGGTCCTGACTTAAGTGTTCTGAAAGAGACAAAATTTAAGTATGGTGCACCAGTATCAAATGGACTGTCCAAACTTTGTGTCAGCACCCAGTTTTGCATAATACAGAATTCCAAAGGAGAAAACCATTGCTACCAGCTGTGTTACAACAAGTTTTTTGGCATAAAATAGCTTCAGATTTATGAGAGTTTGAAGAAAGGTGCTATCTTAAGTAGTGGCCTATTGCTGTCAGGCTATATAAATTCTACCGGTACCCAACAATGGCTAGCCAAGAACGTATTGCCAGGTTGAAGACAGTATTTGCCATATATGGCACTCCCAAAATAATTCAACACAGATAATATACAATTTGTATTCACTATGTTGTAGCTATTTGCTGAGGATTATAGCATCATATGTACAACATCAAGTCCTTACTACCCACAATCTAATGGAGCTACTGAAAGAGCAATCAAAATTGCCTAAATAATTTCAGCCTTGTCCTCACAAAGCTCTTATGTCTTACTGTGCTGCTATACAGAGAGCTAATGGAGGATGCCCTGCACAGTTGATGCTTGGTAGGTAAGTCAGGACAGATGTAGTTTTAAACTGGACCAAAGACTATTTTTTTTTGCAAATATGTCAACAAAAATGTCCAAAAACCAAAACATACTTAAAAATATCTCTATGGCAGGCAGTATTCCACTCAAACTCCCCTTGTATTTCAGCCAGGCTAAATTGCTGCCACACCCCCTTCACTGTCAGACTGCTTTTAATGTTCAGTATATAAAGTGTTAGTACACTCAGACCATTACAAAGACTTGTAGGGCCACTACTACTGCATCAGGGTACACACAGTGACGGGCATTTAGTACCAATGTTACATTATGACAAACCTCAGTATTACAGCAAGTAAACTACTCACAGAGGTATATGGACACTCTGACTGGCATTTAGTACCAATGTTACATTATGACAAGCCTCAGGATAGAGGCACCCACACAAGACCAAGACAATACTCCAGCAAGACTGGACAGAGGCACCCACACACAAGACAGAACTGAGAGACACCCACACATAGGATAGAGACACTCACTCAAGACTGAGATAGCACTACAGCAAGACTGGACAGAGGCACCCACACAGACCCCCACACACAGGACAGACACCCATACATACCCCCCACACACAGGACAGAGACTCCCACACAAACTCCCATATACAGGAGAGACACCCACACATGCTCCCACGCACATGAGACAGACACCCACATAAGACCAAGACAAAACTACAGCAAGACTGAACAGAGACCCGCACAAGATGAAGACAGCACTACAGCAACACTGAAATACATAAGACACATTAGACAAACTGACCCTATCACACAAAACAGAAAACAGCTACAGACATGCAGAATAGTCAGACTGCATAGACACACAAGACAGCCATTGGACAGATGTAGAAAAGACTACAGACACACAAGACATACAGGAGAAAGCCATGAGAATTAGAGACTGCAAATAGACTCAAACTCAAAGAGAAACCGGTGAGGTAAAAAAACACACAGATGACAGGTACTGGGAATTGTAGAGACAGCAGACAGACTCAAACCCAAAGAGAAACAAGTGAAGACAAAATGCACACGGATGACAGACACCAGAGTGTCATTTATCTTCATTGTGCAGTTAGCTCCTCAGCTTTTCAGATTGCTGCCACTTTTAGTGCTTCTAGTTGTCCTTGCCTCACTGTGAATCCTGCTGCTCCTAACACTCCTTGCCTCAACAAATCTTGTTGTTTTTTTTTCTTCCTCCTTGTCCTACTTGGTCCTACCTGCTGGAATAAGCAAAATCAGAGTGAATACACAGCATAATATTATACAAGCCTGGCTAAGATGCAAACTGAAATTTACTGCTATACAGCATTTTAAAAGATTGCCAGAAACGAAAGATGTGCACATACCTAGAGTTTTGCTGGTATCTTAAGAATTTTCTTCCAAACAAAGTTTTCACTGAGAAACCTTGCCCCACTTCATACTCAGATGACAGAACAGCTAAACCTGACAGTCTCTCAAGACTCCTTGGTGAACTAGGTATGTCTTTATGAATTTCAGTTTAGAAAAGTCATGTTCTGTAATAGCCACAGTAACAGGTACAGTCAAGTGAAACATAAGCATTTCTATAGATGTCCTGTAACAGGTTATGAATGAGGAAATGTAACACAGCCAATGGTGATGATTCAGTATCATGCATTTGAGAAAGGATTTTCAGTTATTGACCAAGGTCATAGTCATCAATGTCACAATGGCCACTTGTCCTGTCTGTCAATTGTTTTTTCAAAGTTTTGCACTGTTGGATCAATGTGCCTTATGCAACTTCACTCAAGTCTTTAATATCTGATAAAAATCCAAAGGTCTTATCAAGTTCCGAAATCTGTGCAAACCGGTCAGTAAATGACTGTATTGTGTCCAACAGTGCATTGAAGAACTCTACAGGTAATTTTACCTTTGGATCTTGTACAGTCTCATCCTCTCTTTCATAGTTAGAGAAACACTTTACTTTCTTCTGCCTGTTTTCTTGAAATGTGGTGCCATCATCCAGTTCTTCTGTTATCTTGATGGTTTCATCCATAGCCTGTTGAAACCCTGTTTCTCTGCAGTTCCTCAGCAAGTCCATAGTAGACATTAGCGCTTTGACACATGTAAAAATGTCAACCGATGGACTCTGCAGCACTTTGCTTGCATGATTTACCTCTGTCAGCACATCATACCAAACCACTAAACATACAATGAATTGATGTGACATAAGTTCTGAGCACAGTCCCCTTGCCTGTTGACATGTTGCGGCATCACTTGTATGTAAAGCTTCACCTGTCTCCTGTAATGCTTCCACAACTCCCTTCAGCTAAAACCATACTGCCTTGATGGAGTATATCCTGTATTCACAGAGTATCAGACAATGGATTCACAGTGACGTTTATGTGTTATTTCAAGATCTGCTGTATTGCTATCATTGATGCTGAACAGAGTATGTAAATGTTCTGCAGACATCCAAAGAAAGACACTGTCTGTAGTGATAAATGTGCTCCATCACTATAAGATTTAAATTATGGCAGGTACACGGCACATCAAAAGCCTTTCAGTTTGTGTTTTATCCAGGCCTGCATTTCAGCCCATTTCTGTTTCATATTGCTGCCATTGTCATATCCCTGTCCTCGAAAGTTATTAATGCCCAGTAGATGATATTGCAGAGTCTGAAGAAGTGCTTCCCTAAGTCCTGCTCTGGTCGTATCATTCACAGACACAAATCACAGAAAGTGTTCTTCAGCTGTGGCTGCAGTCCTTGAAATGTCTACATGCCTAAGTACTACAGTCATTTGCTTTTGATTGCTGACATCTGGCATGCAATCTAGAATCACAGAGAAGTATGTGGCATCCTTTACCTTCCCTGCAGTGGTCCTCAGAGTGGCATTTGCAATCAGCTGGATAATTTTGTTCCGTATGTCCTTCCCAAGATAATCATCCATCACTTCTTTATTCTTAATATTATGCAAATGTTCAACCATGCCAGAATCAAACTGTGACAAAAGCTGTAATTGGTCTAAGAAATTGCCATTGCCACTGAATGCCATATTCCATTCCGTCTGATATTGGACAATAGCTATAATGCATTCTAACACACCACACTAGTGAGTTATCACTCTTTCAGCCACTGCTTGTCTCCTATCATCCATTGTCAGACTACTCTTTAGTCTATTACCCAGTTCCTTCCACTTCAGCATGCATGCTGCATGCTCTGGTGCTCGGTTGTGCAGAGAACAAAAAGGAGCTCTATCTGCCTTTATTCATGTTATTGTATCTTATAAGGTGCTCATAACACCAAGGATATGTGCAGCGTACAGAAGAAGATCCATGTGTGCCCCTGTCTATGCTAATACAGCTTATTAATTACCCAAATCACTTCTAACATGCAAATCAAGGAGGAGGAGTCCAATATGTTCCTTTATTCATGTTAACATCACTTATAATGCGCCCACAGCATCTCTGACATGCAGAATACAGAGCAAGTGCTCCCTGTGTACCTTTATCCACTTTAATATAAATTGTATGAAGTATCCACTGCATTTCTAACATGATGTTCACAAACAAGGCACTTGTGTGTACCTTTGTCCATGTTACTATAACTTATGAAGCACCCACAGCCCAGATGACATGCAGGTTATAGAATAGGCACCCCTGTGTACCCTTTTCCATGTTACTAGAACTTACAAAGCACTGACAGCACTGCTGACATACATAGCACAGAGCAGGGGTGCCCCTATTCATGTTAATATATTTCCACTGATGTGTTCTGTGTACACCCTACTAAACTATGCACATTCTGCATCCTGAGTCCATTCTAAACACACACATATACACATACATAGGTACAAAGTGGCAATGTTTTTGGTTTCCCATGATATTATAACACCATCACCCATCGTAGATGTGGAAAGACTCCCTGTTGAAATGTTACAACTCACATTGGCGAATCTCAAAGTTCTGGATAAAAAGGCCTCAAATACAAGAGTGAATATTGAAGTTTGCTCTTCTCATTTAAACTTTTTTGAATGACCTTCAAACTTATATATGTCAGATCTGTGATTGTCATACCTCAGAGAAAAGGGAATATTATCTGAAGTGGCAATCTTTGTTACGAGCACAATTCTGTTCATGCATCTTCCTTATGGCATTATTTCATCCCAGGCAGGATCCTCCTGGTGTCTTATATGCAGAGTGGTTCATGGTCTTTGCATACCCACCGTGTATCTCTCCCTTTTTAAAAACTTGTTTTGTAGAAAATTCAATCTGATTGGTCTCATAACTCTTGTGTAAAAAGTTGTTACTTAATTTCACATATGAATATCATCTATAATTGGATTGTAATTCTGATTTGATCAACATTCCTCCTCACAGATGAGCCAGTACTCATAACCACCATACAAGATACATACTCCAAACAGCTGTCTTGTATTCCTAGGATCCATTTAGGATAATAACTGCAGTTCTCACATCGACTGTTTCCATATGCACACTTTTTCAACTTGGCCATTTTCATTGCAAGTATGATTTAGGAGCCCATTGTTTTATTTTCAGATTTCTAATTTCAGCTCTAGAAACTCATCAAATGTGGATGTGATCTTAGTTTATGAAACATAAGCGTTTCTGCAGTAGACATATCTGTCATCTCTTAAAGTGTAATTTTGCAGTTAAACAAGAACCTTGAGACTTTGTTCATCCTGATCCATACCAAGTGACTAAATATACACACACATATATATATATATATATATATATATATATATATAGTTTTATATATATATATATATATATATATATATATATATATATATATATATATATATAAATATATAGTTTTATATATATATATATATATATATATATATATATATATATATATACAGTTTTATTTATATATATGTGTGTGTATATATATATATATATATATATATATATATATATATATATATATATACTCAGCCCTAATTAGTCCAATTATTGAGTACAGTGTACCTTTCGGCAGGCAACTGATCCAACATATCGTGCAGGTAGAAATGCCCAAAAAGTTCCTTGTGAAAAAGGTTATTGGCCTAAAAACTCTTTTCTACCAGGCCAGACACAAAGCCCTATTTCTATACTCTTATCTCTTACCGACTTCTACCTGGAAATCTATGCCTGACATTCTGTGCCATCAAAGGCCCCATTCTAATGGCTCTCATATACCTTCACAGTTGAATGCCTACATTAACACCTGAACTAAGGATCTGAACATCTGCCAACATACAAATAAAAAACATTAGAGGGACAGATACATAGCACAATGTTTGCTCCATATTTGAAATCAATTTCTCCTCCATGTTAAGCAGGGAGACACCCTTGCCTCCTTCAAGACTAACAAAAAAATGAACAACTTTTGAAATTGTCAGCTTCTTTCTAGGCTAACCATGATGGTTGGATAAGTGCCTTCAAGTACATCCATGGCTTGTTATATCTTTCCATCATGGAATTGAGGGGACACCTTGAGGATGGTATCTGGGAAGGTGTACAAAGTCTTCATGCTTACTTTCATTGTAGTTCTCGCTTATGCTTTAAACTTCTTCCACCCCCCCTCCCAAACCTATATATACCAACTCCAAGACTGCCATACCTTGGCGAAAAAGGAACATTCTGATAAAATGCTATCTTGGACTTAGTATATGTAAGTATGTTTTTTGTCCATTCAGTCTCAACATTACTGGACTTGCTACATCGAGTTATGACATCTCAAATGGTTACCAAAATTCAGTCTTTACGCTATAGTTTTTGGTATAATTAAACAAAAGTAAAGAGCTTAAAGAGCTACAGGTTACAGCTGTCCTTCACCTGAATGGAATGAGTGTTATAAAATCATTTAATAAGCTTAAACCTGCTACACCGCAAGAGATCATCTAGCTATCATTAAAGACAAGATGAAGCAGTATTGTGAGCCTAAAAAGAACTTGCCATATGTTTGCCATGGGTTACATTCAATAGGTCAAGTGCACAGGTTTTCAAAGCAGTGCTCTGATGCTCCATTATATCAGATTACTGTTCACTGAAAACTTTGTAATGGGATCATGCTTAAGTGGGCATATAGAATTTGCCCTTTTCCTCACTGTTGTGTGATCATGGTGTCAATATATTCAGAAAAGTGTGGTGTTTGCAGGGCTTACCTTTAAAACATTGTTTAACATGTGCTTTTTGCTTCTGTATGTGCACTCACAGTCAACTGGGGGCAGGGAATTTGCTCTTTTTTCCCACTTCTGTATGATCTTATTGTTAGTATATTTACAGATGTAGGGGTGTGGAGTGTGCATGTGGCTTATCACCCTGCAAACACAGCACTCAAATGTTCAGTGTAGGGTTTTAGCTTAGCTGTGTCTAATTTTCAATCACTACAGTCTCTACTACTTGAAAATATGATAATATGACATATATTCGTTTCCCATTTTCTTTCACTAAAATCCAGTTTTCGCAAGAGTCTGTTGATGGATTTGTGACTGAACCAAATCACAGAATTAAAACCTGAGTTTGATGAACTGTGCAGTTCACTGCTGACAGACAGAACTGCATTTGCCATTAAACATTATACAGTGCTAAATGAACTGCTATCTGGGTCTGAGTTAACACTTGATAAAACTACAAAGCTGTGAATGTATGTAGACCAATAGAAAGAACTAATGTTCAGATGAAAGAGCGTATATGTAAATTGAAGTCTACTAGTACTAGACATAGTAACTTTGCCATTGCAATGTATAATGTGAAAAATGCTTTAACCAGTTTGTCAGAAAATAATTTATGGTTATGCACAAGTGTGATGATGACCAAGCTTAAACAGGAAAGCAGCTCACCAACTGCTGTTTTGATCAAGATGTGGCTGCTGACATGACAAGAAGCCTTGTCCAGCACTCAGCAGAGAATGCAGGAAGTGTGGAATGCCTACCCATTTTCCTCATATCTGCAAGTCAAAGACTGATGAAAATAGGACTGATGACTTTGTAGTTGTTGTAAAGGATTCCCTGTTTAACCCCTATAAGTCTGAAGACTTGTTTATTAATGCATTTGATATGTGTAGAGACTGTATGTATTGTTGCTTCACTGGGTACAGAACTCAAAAATATCATCACTGTAAAACTCATTAGTTTGAAAAGCTATCCATAAACAGGAGACTTATTTTTCATTTATGCAAGATACAAGAGCAGAATGTAATATCACTATTGAAAATACATTCATACAGCTGTGCTTGAAAGGCTGTTTGTTGGAGTCTAAAGCATCAAGTACTGCATTATTCTGGTCATTGAATGAAACTTTTGGCTCTGAAAAAACTGTTCTCTGTACAAAAACAGAGAGTACATTGTATTGTTTCAAGTGTTGTCAGTACAGCAGCCTGATATATTGAATAATTATACTTGTGAACAGCTGAGTATGATAATACAAATTCACAATGTGTAAATGTAAGTGCAACTAGATGAGCTGGTTCAAGGACTCACAATGTTCATAATTTGCATGTCCATGAAATCAAAGCCCACATCAAACACTTTTTTATGTGTTTGTGAAGTGAGTGATTCATACAGTCGCAGAGGTATTAATTTGCACACTTATGAGGCTGGCACTTTGTAGGTTCATACAGTACCTTCTGCTGTGATTCATAACCAAAGTGCAGTATATAGTTCTGCAGAAAGTGTAAAATGCAAACAAGAATGTAAACTTGAATATTTCCTTTGAAATTTTTGGATAACATACTGACTTCTTTACTGGAGCTGACAATTTAATGCAGAACATTGCCTATTGTGTTGAACATGACATAGAATTACAAATGCTTAAAATGTGGTAGTGACAAGATAACCAGCTGACAAAAGAAAAGTTGTTCTACCAATCCAAGTATATTTTTGTGATGGAATTCAAAATTCACAATGACTGTTGTTCAAGTCCAATACAGTGACTATATCAAATCAAATAAGTAACTAAAATGCTGGAAAGAATCCATGAATTATATTCATGGATTGTTAAGTGTAAAGAAAGAGCACATAACATTTTGTTTAGGCCTGACATGTCTTTTTGGATAGAACTTGTGATAAAAAAGCTGTTAAATGTGCAATATGTTTGACAAAGCAGCAACAAGGGCAGAATGATGCCTTATGAAATACTGAACAGACCATTGAATAAAATAGGTATGAATTTGTTTCAGTTCAAGATCAGTTAGTGTCTCCTCTATACTCACTGTTAGTTAAATACCCTGAAGTCATCAGACAAACAAACACAGACATCTTCAGAATTAGTTATTACACTGAAACAGTCTTTTTTTTTTCAGTCATGGTGTTCTTGATATTCTCATCTCTGCCAAGAGTCCACAGTTTGTAAGTCAAAAATGTTGTGCATGTTCACAAACCTGAAAAGTTCATCACATTACCTCTTCCCCTAGATATTCACCATGTAGTAGGCCTGCTGAAAGTGTTATAAAGTTTGCAAAAATATATTATGGAAAAGTGTGCTGTCGGTTTAAAAGAAGGTTGCTGTTTATCTCTGCTTGAGTATAGAAACACTACATTCCAACCATTAGAGCTGTCATCTTTCCAGCTATTTATGGAAAGGAGAATGAAAACAAAGTTACCATCTCATCTCTTCTATGTCTGCTAGAGATCTCATCTCTTCTATGTCTGCTAGAGATCTCATCTGTTCTATGTCTGCTAGAGATCTCATCTCTTCTATGTCTGCTAGAGATCTCATCTGTTCTATGTCTGCTAGAGATCTCATCTCTTCTATGTCTGCTAGAGATCTCATCTGTTCTAGGTCTGCTAGAGATCTCATCTCTTCTATGTCTGCTAGAGATCTCATCTGTTCTATGTCTGCTAGAGAAAATGACAGATCTTCATTCAACTCAAGGGATAACTCAGCAAAAATAGACCTTATACTATGAAATATCCACTTCTCCTCCATCTATTTCCAAAGAAGTGATAGGAGTAGATGACATAATTGTAGTTTTGTGATGTTGAGCAACAAGCCAGTTTTTGCACTTTCTAATCTCACCTTCATTAACAGGCTCTTTACCTCTTCCTCACATTCAGCCATCAGAGTGGTATCATCAGCATACCTGTTGTTGTTGATATTCTTCCCATCAGCTTTGATTCCAGCATCTGATTCATTTAAATTAATAAATCAACAGTGAATTGGTTGTGAATCCAGTAACTCCAAATAGATAAGAACACAAAAAAGAAAGTAAAACACTGAAAACCACGGAAAGGAACAGCCTCTTTAAAATGACAGCTAAAACTTTCGCCAACAGGCTTCTTCAGGCAAAAATACATAAAACCAACCATTAAACACACACACACACACACACACACACACACACACACACACACACACACACACACACACACACACACACACACACACACACACACACTCTCTCTCTCTCTATATATATATATATATATATATATATATGTATATATATATAAACATCAAGTTACATGACTATAATTGATTAAACCTGCTCATGTAAATATCTAAGCATTGGTTTTAAAGTTAAAGCACCGTTTAAACTTGGTGGTATATGTGCTTTCATTCTTAATATCCAACACGTCTCCTCATTCTCTGTTAAAAGTTTGACATCACCACCATGTAGTGGTATAAAAACCACTTTTAAAATCATAAATTTAAAGCTATGATTATTTCCCTTTTCTAAAATATGCTTATATAAAGCATTAGTAACAACCTTAAGCTTTATATCAGAACATGTTTGTATGCTTGTTGTTTGTTTGCTTGTTATTTCCCTGAAAAGCTAATTCCACCTAAAACACAGCTTTTCACCGCTTCTGTGGATCCCTAGTGATATGCATTGCTTACTGTACTTATTTCCTTGTTTCACTTGAATGAAAGTTACTGTTTGTCGTTTTTGCATTTAAATTACCTGTAGCACATTGCATTTAAGTTACCTGGTACTTGCTCACTAAAGCAATTATATAAGTCAGCACTAAAAAATTAAAAGCACTACACCCTCACAAACTCCCCTTGAGTACCTTGTTCCCCATTGGCCCTTTTTTTTCAATTATAAAGGAATTCCCAATACTATTCTAGCATGTCCAAAGGTCAGTTGTCAATCTCCTCTCTGGTCCAGCTGGTGAATCTGGGAATCTTGAGGCAATGTTACAACTGCCTCATGTACACAGACAACCCTCTCCTCCTCCCAATAAATTCCAACACATGGGAGAGATGCAACCATATAGCCAAACTGGAGGCTAAGCTCTCTCAACTCAGTACTGGCGTAACCAGTCAGGAGGAAAAGGAAACCACACTCACTACAATTCCAGTCTCACATAGACCTACCACGACAGCAAACCAAACACATAAACACACAAAAACATACTCGGAGGCTCTAAATAAAAATCTGCCTAAGCAGCAGAGACCTCCAAAGCAGACACCCAAGCAACCGCACACCCAAAACAAAACACGTGCAACACATAGCTCACAAAGCCAGTGTGCCGAACAGTCACAGCCCTTAAGGCTAAACAACACACCTGATACACTTGTAATAGGTGACTCTATCGTCAGGCACACTGACGTCCCGCACACCAGGCTGAACAAGGAGAAGGTCACGGTGAGCTGCCTGTCGGGCGCTAGGATCCGCCACATAACACAAGCACTCAGGTCACTCCAAGGCAAGTACAAATATGACTCAGTCATTGTCCATGCTGGTGTGAATGACCTGAGACGTACCTCCCTGGACTACATGAAAAGAGACATAGAGGAGCTCTCTGAGCATGTAGCCCAGGCTGGTATGACCCTGACCTTGAGTAGCATCTTACCCTCACCAAGAATGATGCCACAATATGAAGACAAGATGATCAATTTCAACAACTGGCTTAAGTATTGGTGTCATTCAAAGGGGATCCAATGCCTGTCAGCCTGGGATGACATGCTCGACAAGCCACGATGCTTCACTAGGGACAGGTTGCACCTATCACCCCTGGGCTTTCGGATATTGGCAAAGGCTCTTGCTACCCCCATAGTGCCTTTTTTAGGCAAGGCTCAAAAGACAAACCCACCTCCATAGGTATCACAAGTGATAAGAAACTAGGAGTAGTGCTACTCAACACCAGAAGTCTAAACCTCAAGATGCATGCACTCAAAACTCTTCTTAGCATGGAGAACATCGATATCTGTGCAGTAACAGAAACCTGGTTCAAGGCTCCCGAGAGCACCCCAGCACTACCAGGTTATACCTCATACCATGCTTTTCGGTCCCAAAACTTGGACCGAACCACAAAGGAGGGGGAGTATCAATATTCGTCAAAGATACCCACACCTCCAGGTTGGTGGCACAGCACGAAGCATCAGAGACTATCCATGTGCAACTAACAGTGGGTAAAACTGCCTTCCAGTTTATAGCTTGCTACAGACCACCCTCCCAAACCCAGGAACTCCACTCGGCCTTCCTGAGAACACTGGAAAATATGAAGGTCTCTCCAAACACCATTATATTGGGCGACTTCAACTACCCAAACATAGACTGGGAGCATTACTCTAGCTCCAACACCCTAGCCCAAAGGTTCCTAGACTTTATAAACTCAAATGCTATGGAACAACTTGTTACCACTCCCACAAGAGGGGAAAACATACTGGAACTGATCATCACCAACATGGGGACTCTGTGCTCCAGACCAGAAGTGTATCCCTCACTGGTAAGATCAGACCATAAACTAATCTCACTGGATATTCACATCCCGACCCCACCCCCTGCCCAGAAAACCACAGTGAAAAACTTCTCTAAAGCAAATTTCACACTCCTCAAAACCGAGGTGGAATCCTTCAAAGCCCCCGGGCCTGTGGAAAATACGGCCCAGACCGCAGAATCCTTTATAAATGCATTCTATGAACACCTTCAGGAATGCATGGATCATGCAATCCCAAATAAAACCAAGACCCAATCCTCCAAAGGCAGACGTCCTGTCTGGTGGACCCCAGCCATAAACAAACTATACAATAGAAGGAGGAAGCTACTACATGATAGAGCAAAATCCCAAAAAGGGAAGGCATCTCTGATCAGTATTAGCAAAAAACTACGGGCACACATAAAATCGTCTAAGGCCAGCTTTGAGAGAAAAATTGCACAGGACACTAAGGATAATCACAAGGCTTTCTTTAGTTATGTTAGGAACCTGGGTGGGAATTCCCAGATATGCTCAGAATTAGTCCAAAATGACAAAAAATACACCGAACCCACAGACATTGCCAGCATCCTAGCTGACAGGTTCAGCGCAAACTTCTCCCCCACCTCCCCACCAAAAGGGCAAATATCTATCCCAGCAGAGTGCTGCCCCCCTGACATCTCAGATGCTCAGGTAAGAGCCGCCCTCTCCAAAGCAAAAAACACAGCATCAATGGGACCAGATGGTGTCCTGGGCTGCGTCCTACATGAACTCCAAGAAGAGCTAAACCCAAACATAAAACTACTGTTCAGTCTCAGCCTTACTACAGGATATGTACCCAAAGAGTGGCGTACAGCAACGGTGGTCCCACTCCACAAAGGTGGTGCCTCAACGGATCCTGGAAACTATCGCCCCATAAGCCTGACTAGCTTGGTCTGCAAAGCTATGGAAAGGATCATCATGGACCTTATAAATAAAGATATTGGGGACCTACAGACACTGGATCCTACCCAGTTCGGCTTTGTTAAGGGCAGATCCTGCCTCTTAAACCTGGTCGATTTCTTTGAAACAGTCACCAAGGCCATTGACGAGGGGAAGGTGGTCCACACAGCCTACCTGGACCTCACAAAAGCCTTTGATACAATACCCCACTCGGGCATTATAGATAAGCTCACCAGCTTAAATATAAACCCCTATGTCACTAGATGGGTTGCAAACTGGCTCAAGGACAGAACCCACATGGTTAGAATTGCTGGAGCCATGTCAGACTCCAAACCAGTTACAAGTGGCGTCCCACAAGGCTCAGTCCTGGGACCTCTCTTGTTCGGTATATATTTCTCAGAGGTACAGGCCAACACGGAAGGACTGTGGCTGACCAAGTTCGCAGATGACTGCAAACTGGGCGCCATAATCGACTCTCCAGCCGACACAAGCATCCTCCAAAAGGGCCTCATAGAAACAGACAACTGGTGCCAGAGCCATGGCCTCAAGCTAAACGCCAAAAAGTGTATAGTCATCCCATTTGGCAAAAACAAAGTGCCCACAAATTACCACATAAGTGGTAATCCATTAAGTATGGAAGAAGTAATTAGGGACCTGGGGACCCAAGTTGATAGCAAGCTCTCATTTGACAACCACGTGGCCAAAGTGGTTAGAAAAAACATTTTATATAGTCCACCTAATCATGAAGGGATTCACATCTAGATCAGGGGAGGTCATCGTGCCTCTTTACTCTTCCCTCATCAGGCCCATAATTGAGTACAATGCCCCTTTTGGGATGTACCTTACCAGACACTTGCAGCAACTGGAAAGACCCCAAAAGTACCTCACCAAGAGGATCAAAGGGCTCAAACAGATGCCATATGCTGCCCGGTTAAAGAAGCTCAGAGGCGATCTGTGCCTGACGTATAAAGCCATGTCCAACCCGGAATTAATGGACATACTGCACCTCAGAAAATCCAAATCCCATCGAGCTACGCGATCGAGAGACTTCAACCTCAGCACTGAAATAAATAGGACATGCTGGAGGGACAGATTCATAACCCAGAGGCTCCCTTCACTCTGGAATAAAATCCCAGTCCAGGTTAGGCAGAGTCCCTCATTGACTCTCTTCAAGAGGAATCTTGATGAATGGATGGGGGATCGTAGGTTTACCCCGGGTATCACTTCTGTGTCACTGTTAGACAGAGGCACAGTATACTAACCTCGAAAAAGGGCATAGCAAAATTAATTTAAAATGGGTGGCGAAAGCCAAACACACTCTGGCTAGGCTTATAAATGCCCTAGGGCAGATAGCCTAGTATGAACCTATGAACAGTGATCACTTATATGCTGTTTGAGTTTCCTATTTGTCTTGCCTATATAATAATCTTCACAGGCTTCACATTTGGCCATATAAATAATATTTTGGGTATTTTATTTCCCATAAGCTTGTAAAATGAAGTCAAGGCCTGTAACAAGATGCTTAAAAGATTTTTGTGTATATATAACCTTACAAAAAATGCAGTCATTACACCTAAATGTACCCTGCTTGTTGCATATAACATTAAGATGATATTTTGATTGTTCCTTATAACATAAAGTCTGTTTAAGTGTGATACATTGCTTATATCCAAAACACAGTTTATCTGATATAAATTGTTGTAACTCAGTTATATCTTGCAAAATAAACCAGTGCTTATTTATAATCTGATTTACCATATGGGTATTCTTATTAAATGTCAGTATACATCTAACATCCTGCTTATACCCACTATTCACAGCTGTTATTGTCTCTGCTTGATAAAAGGCTGGTCAAGCAGAATTAGAAAGTTTCTGATTAATGTCTTCAACAGCTATCATTATTTCCATTTTGGAGTAATCACACTTACAAACATCTGTGGCCATATTATTTAATTGTTTGACCGTATTTGAGTCAAGAGTATTTAATCTGGCTACCCTATGCATCTGATTTTTAACTATTTTCTTAAATATGAATGGCGGGTGCATACTTTATTAAATAATTTTGACAGCAATATATCCTGTCTTTTATGCATAAAGGATGGATGTGCTAACATTTTCTAATTGTAAAAATTAAAATGTTCAATTTCCTGTAATAGTATATGTGTTTCTTGAAGAAAGTGAAATTGTGTTTTGTTAGCTTTTGAATAATTAATTAATATTTCTCTTTTATTGTTGTTATAAAATCCATTAATATTTAATGACATAGAAGAGCAAATGCAAAGTAGAAAGAAGCTGTTATTACAGATGGAATGAGCTTTCCTTCAACTTTCACCCAAATGTAATTTCCAGTTTTGACACACAAAATAAATGATTGTTATTGAATCTGTGCAAGTTTGAAAAACTTGAATAATCTAGAATACATGCCTGAAAATGAACTACTAAGAGTAGAAAAAAAAGAGAACAAAAACACCTTCCTAGATCCACTGGATCCTAGTCTAACTATAGTAAACTGATTAAACTACCCTGTTACAACAAGCCCTACCGGCAAATACAAGATACACTTACAAAGGCACACAAGAAGAAAAGAGATGCTAACAAAAAGGAGGAGACCTTGTTTTCAGTAAACTCACATAAGTAGCTGTTAAGAAAACATCTGGAATGACTGTACAAGTAAAAGATAGATCTTACTCAAAATGGAAACAAACAAAAACAATTAACATATACAGTTCAATACAGGGAAAAAAAGGATCAAAGATGTACAGCCAGTTACTGTTTTACAAATATATTTGCTTAAAGCATATAAATATATGAAATGCATATAAAAGGAGTCTTATTGAAGGATTTCCTATAAGATAAATGCATTGCCTTGGATAAATCATGAGTAACTTGAAAAAGCAATATATATATATATATATATATATATATATATATATATATATATATATATAAAATATATGTTCATTTCCGAATAACAAATATGGGTACAAGAAAGAAGAACTATATCAGGAACATACATTTTTGTGAAAAGACATATAATCAGCAATCATTAAAGACACTGATGCTTTTTTGAAAGGTAAGGTTTCTGAAATCAAACATTTACAATAGTAGACTTAAATTTCATTTTGTGTAGTAAGTAACATAAAATTGAAAGATACACATAAACATACCTTTCATCTCTATTACACTCAAGTGGGAGTAGCCTGAGCTGTTCAGTGAGTCATAGTTCCTGAGGTATTTGTATTGAACCTGAAATTAGTGACAACATTTGTCATATTAATTAACAAACATAAACACCACAAAATATGATATGCCTGTCAACCCAAATAGTAGTCAAATAAAGCTGAACTAATCAGCATCCCTCTTTTATTTTTATTATATATATATAATTATATATATATATATATATATATATATAGTGTATCTATTAAGCTCCCCTTTTCTGTAACTGGAGATTGTTTTTAAATCAAGATGGAATTGGTGTACATTTATTTTTTGTAGATAAATATAAGGAAATAAACAGCAGCATTAAATAAATCTAATGGCAAGTATAATCTTACAGAATCTAGCAATGAAAATAATTAATCATTCTTAAATGTAGACATAGTCCAATAGTTGCAATAAATTCTTATACTCACTTAAAGATTAAATAACATACAGCCTCACAAGATTCCTTCCAGCACTGTGTACTGAATAAAATACAATCAAAACTGTCAATAATTCCTAATGTGGTTACAAACATCATCAGCTCACCTAATGGTTATCAACTTGTAAACTAAACTACATAAATAAATAAATATGTAAATACATCTGATTTCCTATTACCTCATTTTGAACAGAGAAAGGTCAAAGCCTATAAAGAATACCATACGTTAGTATTCATATCCGTAACTACTCATGAGATGACGGCTCTTAAAAATGTACATGAAATAAGAAATATCTTACATTCTAGCTGCACACTAATATGCACTGCATCACACACTTAACTTACCCCATCCACAATAACCATGGCCACATTATAGTAGTTTTAAATATGTCATCCTCCCTTTGTCATTTACTTGCATCCATACAAATATTTCAAGCACAGGCATTAATGCCATTCTAGCCTGCTAATATACAAAAACACTTGTTCCCATAATAAGTGTCCAGGATGTTCTTAAAAATATCTAAACTAGTACTTGCTTTAATGTAATTTGGTAGTCTGTTCCATGCATCAGTTGTTCTGTCAGAGGACCAACTAGTACACTTCTCATTCCTGCAGAATATTCTACATAGGTTGTCTGATGATTTCCTACTACTTTTTGATAACCCCAAAGATTCCCAGAGGTAGTTTGCTCTAAATACTCTATATACCTGAATTAGATCTCTTCTTAAATATCTATAAGGGACACTGTACAAGTTCAGATATTTTAGTCTTTCATAATAACTTAAATTTTCACATCCATGGATGCCCTTGGTAATTTCTGCTGTACTCTTTCCAGATTACTCATGCTTGTTTTCTTATAGGGTTTCCATTTGGTTATTCCATACTTAAGTTTGGGTTTAATGTAATTAACAAACAGTGAATTCATCATTTTTGATGTCCTAGACTATAAATCTTTTTATACAACCAATAGTTCTATAACTATCATTAACCAATTGGTTGATATGATTAGAAAAATTCAAAGCTGGCTCTACCCATATGCCCAGGTCCTTAAATGAATCTACAGGTTCAATCACTGTTTGCTGTATTAAATATTCACCTTTCAATTTATGGCTCCCAAATCCCATATGCTTAGTTTTTGATGTATTTACTAGGATATTATTCTGCTGTGACCAAATGGTTAATTTTGTCAAGTTCTTTTCCAGACATACCCTATCTGTAACACGTTATCAATTTACTCATCTTAAAGTCATCTGCATACAAACTGTAGAACACCTCAGATGAAAAAGATAGGTATGAAAAATACAATTTAAACAAGTAAGGGATTAGAACAGAGCCCTGTTGGACTCCCCCTGCTATCACTGAGGAACATGTCCTTAATGCTCTCTCTAAGGCCAAGAATATTGCATTAATGGGCCCAGACAATTTCCCCAGGATGCCTTCTAAATAGCATGGAACATGACCTATCAGGCTGTCTGGAATTGCTATTTAACTATAGCCTCCAAACAGGCTTCATGCCTCATGAATGGAGAACAGCAACAGACATCCCTCTTCACAAAGGTGGGCCATCTACAGACCCATAAGTCTCACTAGTTTTATATGTAAAGCCATAGAAATAATTATCACAGAAATGGTCAATAGTGATATAGTAAACCTCCAGATACTAGACCCAAACAAGTTTTGTTTCATCAAGGGCAGGTCATGCCTACTGAACATGATGGACTTCTTTGAGAAGGTCACCAAAGCAATGGATGAGGGCAAAATGGTTCACACTGCCTACCTTGACCTGGCCAAAGCATCTGACATGATACCTCACTTGGGCATTGATGACAAACCCAAGAGGTTAGGTACAAACCCATATGTCTCCTAGTGGATAGCCAACTTGCTCACAGATAGGACCCAGGAAGTTAGAATTGGGAGTCCACCTCTAAAAAGAGGCCAGTTACAAGTGGAGTCCCTCAGGGATCGGCCCTTGGACCACTCCTTTTTGGAATTTACTTCTCTGAAGTCAAGGACAATGTCAATGGTTTCTGGCTGACTACATTTGCAGATGATTGCAAATTAGGAGCGGTCACTGAATCCCACACAGACAGAAATGTTCTCCAGGAAGGGCTGACACAGACAAACAACTGGTGTCAGAGCCATGGACTAAAACTAGATGCCAAGAATTTCATGATAGTCTCCTTCGGGTAGTCATCCACCCCTGGTAACTATCATATTAACAACAACCCCTTAGAGTTGACCCAGTAGTCAGGGACTTAGGGACACACATAGACAGTAATCTAGCCTTTGATCATAATGTGTCTACAGTAGTGAGGAAATTATTCTATGTTGCACAACTTATAAAGAAAGGTATGGCATCTAAGTCAAAGGAAGTCATTGTTCCACTGTATCCGTCATTCATGAGACCTATCATTGAGTACAATACACCCTTTGGTATGAACCTAATGAGGCATAGCCAACAAAAGGAACCTCGACAGAGGTTTCTCACTAAAAGAATACAGGGTGTAAGTAAAATGTCCTGTGCCTCAAGGCCCTCTCCCTGTATTCTGATTTCTACAGGCTTTTGAGGGGAGATCTATACCTGGCATACAGGGCATTGTCAGACTGACTGCACTCTAATGGACCGCCTGCATATCCATAAAAAAATCAGCACCAGAATTACCCATTCTAAAGACTTAAACCTTGCCTGTGATATAAATAGGACCTGCTGGAGAGACAGGTATGTATCCCAGAGACTACCCCATCTCTGGAACACGCTCCCCGTCCATGTAAAGCAAAGTTCCGCCCTAACCCAATTCAAGCATAACTTGGACAGTTGGATGGGGAACAAGAAATTCTTCCCTGGTTGGGCACCTATGTCTCTAATGGACACAGGCAACCTGAAAATAGTTTATCTCCCAGGCCTCAGCTTGCAAATATTTAATCTCCCAAGTCCCTGCTTACACTTATCAAGGGTACCAGAACTTGTCACAGATTTGGGATGCATAGCTAGGCTTTAAAAGGCACTTGTGGTCGATAGCCTAGTAAACACCTATGAACCTGTGACTGTAACCAAGAATTTCACCTGTCCAGTTGCTGTATGATACTTGCCATGTCCTATTTTAAGCCATGCAACTATCCATCTTATCAAGAGTAAATTAATACCTAGTTGTTGTGATTTATCGATCAGTGTTTTGTGTATGACCCTGTCAAATGCTGAAGTTAAACCTATGTAAATTACATCACAGCACAATTTTTCATTCATAGTTGTTATTATATTGTTATAGAACATCATGTTACAGGTGGTAATAGATCTATTTTCACCTGATGCATGCTGATACATGATTTCATGTCCTACCCTTTTCAGTTCTGACAATAACTTATCCAGTATTACCTTCTCCATTATTTTTCCCTAACATGAAAGTAGACTTAAGCGTCTATATGACTGGATTTGTCCTACTCCCCTTTCCCTTAAAGACAGGTTTAATAAGTGCCTATCTGCAAACTTGAGGAATCTCCCCATATTTATATGGCCTAGTAAATAATAGATATAATGGTACTATAAGTTCTTGCTGAAGTGATCTCAGGTCATTAATACTAATTCCATCTCCTCCCAGTGCTTTGTTTGGATTCAATTTGCATAGTTATTTTTCAATGTAATCTAATTTGATTCCAATATCTGAGGTTACCTAGATGACACTAGAAGAACTTATCATTTCCTTTGTGGAGCCAAACTGTTTTGCATAAGATTTTATAAATATATGTATAATCTGTTGTGTCTGTGAATAATTTTTAGAATCTATGCATAGTTTATCAATTTGCATGTCTTTACTCCTTGCATATCTTATGTATCTATAGAATGGTTTCCTATTATGCTCAATATCTTTATATAAATTTTCTTCAAATCTTTCTTAATCTTGTCTCACACAATGCTTAATTTGTTTGTCAAGCATGTTTATTTCAGTTTTCAAAGTTGTAGTTTGACCTCTTTTCCATTTCTTATATTTTTTGTCTCTCAGCTTAATCAGGTATCTTGCTCTTATGGAACAACACTGTATGCCTACATACTGATATTAAACATTTTTTTTTATATTTTTGCACTCAAAACAATTTATTTTTACTTGTTAGAGAGTGTTTTAAAAATATTAAGAACTAAATGCAAAATAAACTAAAGTGAATGCTACACAAGAGTGCAGTTAAGATAAAAAAGGAAATAAAGCACATCACAGATTTCCCTCAGGTTTCTCAGCTTGACTTTGTGCTAAAATCAAGCTGTACACAGTAACGTCATTTACAATTTATGTAAATTCAGACTTTAGGTCTAAGATTTTTTTCATTGAGATTTTTTATCCTTCTCTCTTCTTTTTTATTGTGCATTCTCACTATGAAATTCTATCATAATGTTGTGTAACTGCATTATTCAAATGCAGATTCTCTTAAGTTGTAACAAAGCACACACCACCTAGAAGTCTTTGAGCTGTTCAGAAACTCTGGAAAAATTGAAGCTGTAATGAGTGTTATAAATCCACCTCTGACATTGTATGCTGTATATTCAGATGTAAATTCAGGTGCTACGAACCAGCTTGATGGGAAGATGATATAGACATCCAGGAGTCAGTAAATACCTGATTGTTCACTTTAAGGCCACTCTTTAAACTAGACATAACATTTGGCATCTTAAATGCACCCCCCACCAGTAGTATAAACTGGGGGCAAATAAATGACCATATCTTACCTACTTACCTATGAAAATAAATTTAACAAGTAGCAAAAATAACTATAGTACTAAAGGACAGAACAAAAGTCTAAGAACCAAAGGAACTCCACTTGTCCATGTGTTACTGCAAGACAAAAGCACTCAGCTGTTTTTGGAATAAAGCACATTTTCTTGTGATGACGAATGGAGGAGTTCCTTTGGTCCTTAAATCTAACAAGTGAGTATTTTTTTAAAGCCAGAGTGTTTTCCTAAGGACTAATATGCTTTATTAGTTTTGTTCACCCTCTGTACTAAGGCACTAGCAGCTGTTTTCAGTGGTACTTTATTTCTGGAAAATGTAGTCTGCTGATTACTGCATGCTGACTTTATAATATTCCACCTTAATAAAACCAAGAAATGTCACCTTGCTATTTAAGTGAAACTCTCTTGCCACAAATTATTTTGTATCAGCGTAGCCATGTACAAGCTATCACTTATCCAGTATAGCAGTTTGTGCAGTCTAACATTGTTCACTTGGCTGATGGCAACATTTTTTTAAATGTATTTCACAGGCCACCACACTGGCTCTAGGAAATGAACTAAAATACATTCTCAGGGTGAATTTAGTTACAGTTAATTAATTCACTAAATGATGTTTGCTTATGTCAAAGGCAACAGTGATTGCTCAGATGGTATTATTTCACAAGGACTGCTTCCTATTTATTTTCAGTGGCTTCTTGGTAATTATCTGGATGACCTTTGTGTGAATTAAATGAATTGCTGTCTAGAGCCAGAGTTACAGAAACAGCTGCATGTTACAGAAGAGATGTAATTCCAATCTACTCTGAAACAGATGACTTCACAGTTAAACTCTGTAGCAGAGCCGCTATGTGGTTTGCAGAGAGAATTTATTCAGTAGCTGTTCCAGAGCTCAGTATGGGCCTGCTAGATTGACATGGTGGGACTGCAGGAAATGTTATACTGCAGTTGTGTAAGGGGGACTTGGAAATTATCACTTGGGGAAATGATACGGAGAGAGAGAGAGAGAAGGTAAAGAGAAAAGGAATTTCAAATGATTATAAAGAAAAAAGAGTAAGGAGGTAAAATTAAAAAGGAAAGAAAAAGAAATCAGTTTCACTGAATGAGAAAAAGTGTGTTTAGCAAACAAGTGAGTACATGTAGCATGTGGATATTTTTCCCAGGACTTCTAAGTAAGCTATTAGCAACCAGCAAGTAAAATGTCTGATATGGATTCTTTTATATGTCTCATTATAATTTTTAATTACAACAAACTGGTTTCTAAGGGTATTTTCCTCTTTTTTGTAATGATTAGTGCAATTATATGACATTATATTTTTATTAAAAGGACTGATGTATGCATATCACACTTTCAACTGCAGGATATGCCTTTTAAGGGTACACAGCCTCCCTTTTATATAATCCTGTACCTTGCAACACTTAGCAACTGGTTATGAAATAAAAATAGCATGATCATTCTATTTTTATCCTTTTTTTCTGAAGAGTTTTATAGTTCTGGACTATCTTCCATATGCCTTTGTGGGGTTTTTTTTCGTACCGTGTAAGTTACATAAATCAAGTTTCTTAAAGGGTTATCCCACTTGGTGTTATTTTGCTTGTTTACTTTTTGGACAGTTTGCCACAAAATTCCACCACATGATGAGCATTTTCTGCTGCTTGTTTGTTTGTTTGTGTCTTTCGGCTTTTCCCGGTTAGGGGCTCGCCACAGCGGAACTCCGGTCCGCTAATGATTGGCAGTTGATTTTTAAGTACCGGCTTGCCAGGCCTGACACTCAACCTTCAACGAAGGTGCGCCCATTCACGCATGTCTCCACGCAGAAGACGCTCTAGCTGAGAATCGAACCGGACAGCATCTTACTGTGAGGCGACAACGCTACCGCAGCACCACCACCGCGGGTCTTTTCTGTTGCTTGGAATATCTGTAAATTGTTTAATTCCACAAGCATTAGTGATAAAAAAAATAAGTTGAGTTGTTTAGAATGGGACAAGGTTCTGCATGCGTTTTCTATGTTGCTTCAGTCTTGAGTGCTGCTTCTGGTCCTTAGTTACTGAGGATGATTTTCATATACACGAATAAACGGTCAAATGGAAAAAGTATCAAACTGAAAAAGTGATAAACTCCTCTCAGGTTCTTCAGCCTAAAAAAAAAAAAAAACACTCATTCAGGTGTTTCTAAAATTCTTTAAATTTCTAAAAAGACTTTTTGTTCAGAGATACACAGAATTTTCTGCTGAAAGACCATCATCAGCAAAGTCTTTCAGATGTTACTGTATACTTCTTGTTGACATTGACTATGAACAGATGATGGAGACCTGTATTAATGTCCATCAAATGTTGTTTCTTGTTTCTTCCTCCTATGGTTTTAGGGCAGATAGAGGCACTTCTTCACTGATTATGATTACAAAAAGAATATCACAGATCTCCTTAACAACCTTTATTTTAGCACCAGTCCTTTGAGATTGGGTTCAAACTAACAGGTGCTAATACTGATGTTTACAGATATATCAGCATCAGGTGTGCTTCCAGTGTTGGAACCACAACCTGTGAAGTTGACTCCTTTAACCAATAAAAAAAACAAAAAAAACAAAATCCAAGGCAATGAACGCAGCAGAGGATACATAGTGTGAAGAAAACAATATTTTAATCCAACGACCGTTAAAACTCTCTAAACAGCAATTACAAGCAGTCAAACCACAGAAACCAATTCAAGTTGAGTGCACTTTCACTTTGCCAATACAAAGCTTCATCAGAACTTCATCTGATGAAGCTTTGTATTGGCAAAGTGAAAGTACGCTCAACTTGAATTGGTTTCTGTGGTTTGACTGCTTGTAATTGCTGTTTTGAGAGTTTTAACAGTCGTTGGATTAAAATATTGTTTTCTTCACACTACGTATCCTCTGCTGCATTCATTGCCTTGGATTTTTTTTTTATTGGTTTTTGCTCTTTTCTGTGTTTCTTGACTCCTTTAACCCCAACTCATCTCTTTGTATTGACACATTTGATGGAAATGTTAGCATCAAGAGTTCCTTCAAGGACAGGGCTTGTATGGGTCAATCTCTCATGGTCATTTTGGAGATCAGCATTATCGGTGCATATGCTGATGTCAACATCATTGGATTTTTTACATTTGGGGACTAGACTCTGAACATCAGGCCTGTGATCAGTGGGTAAGGTGGTCCCATTGTTGAGGGCTAGGCAGCTGGGGGTCAGAATCAATGCTAATTTGCTCCCATGTTCATTTTGGATTCAGCCAGCTTCTGCCTTGGAGAACAGGAGACGGTGCCCTTGACTGGTATGTTTCATCAGCTTTGATGCCAACACTGTTGATAGAGACTGTTGTGCATGTGCCATTTGTGGTGCCTTTTCCCACTGTGATATCAGCATAAACAGGAAGGATATATTTGTCTGGTTCTTTAGTCATTAACATTTTCAATCAGCAGAACAGAGGGGCCAGTTGTAGGATCAATCCAGGATATCTGGACTAGTGTAAGCTTCTCAGCTACAGACATTTAAGGTATTACACAGTGAAGAATCAAGCTTATCTGGGTCTTTCTTGGAATTTTTCTTTATTATCCTCAGATCCATTACCTCTGAGGTGTGGTAAGCATGATGTGTATAATAGAAGACACTTGGCCCCTCACAGTAAATGTCAAGGATGAAGAGGGTGTTGATTCACCACCATTCCTAGCAGGGAGCAGGTCTAGGCAGCACTCATTAAGGCCAAAAACACAGCCTCACTGCACTCAGAAAATATCCTGGGTTGTCTCCTAAATAGCTTGAAACATGACCTATCAGGACCACTTGAGTCACTTTTCAACTACAGCATCAAAACAAACTACATATCACATAAATGAATGACTGCAGTGCTTATCCCTCTTCACAAGGGCGGGCCATCAACCAACCCAGGAAACTACAGACCTGACTAATCTAATATGCAAAGTCTCAGGGCTCAGTGCTAGGTTTGCTGTTGTTTGGCATCTACTTCTTGGAGGTCAAGGCTAATGTCAGATGCTTCTGGCTCACCAAGTTGTAGACAACTGCAAAATAGGAGCTATCATAGATCCCCCCATGACACTAACATCCTGCAAGAGAGCTAACACAGACAGATGATTGGTGCCAAAGACATGGATTAAAACTCAGTGCAAAGAAATGCATTATAGTGCCTTTTGGGAAAAAGTCCACTCAGGTTAATTACTCCATTGATAAGATGCCTCTAAGAGTTGACTCACTAGTTAGGGATCTGGGAACATATGTTGACAATAATCTGGCCTTTGACCAACACATAGCCAAGGTAGTAAAATCATTCTGAGTCACCCAACTTATAAGTAAGGATATGGCATCCGGGTCCAAGAATGTTATAGTATCACTTTATGTATCCCTTATCAGACAGTCATTGAGCACAATGCAACCTTCGTCATGTAGCTGACCAGGCATATGCAACAGCTGAAATGCCCACAGAAGTTCCTCACCAACAGAAACCAGGGTATTAACACATTGTCCTTTACAGATCACCTTAAAGCCCTGTTTCTATATCTCTATCTCAGTCTCCTACAGGTTACTCAGACGAGCTCTATGCCTGGTTTAAGGCATCCTTAGATTCAGCCGTTATGGACTTTTTGCACATCTACAAAATAAATAACACTAGATCCAAGAATTTAAACTTTGCTTGCAACATAAATAGAACATGCTGGTGAAACAGATGTGTCACAAAGGATCCCAGTACTCTGGAATGGGCTCCCCCATATATGTTAAGCAGAGTCCATCCCTAACCCTTTTCAAACATAACCTTGACCATTTGATTGGGAAATTGAAAATTCACCCCCAGTCTGGTCCTCATGATAGACAGAGGCCAACAGCAAATATTCCCTAACTGACAACCCCCCCCACTAAACTCTTTGCAACCTCCAAGATAATATACCCCTCCAAATAGATGACCATGATATAGAGGAACACAATTGGGTTGGACTGCACAGCTAAGGTTGTAAAGGCTGTAGTGGTCAATAGCCTAGTGCATATATTTGAACCTATGCACCTATAAGATGACCCCAGATTTGAGGAAGTACTTGAGATGATGAGACAGAGGGGATGTCCCACAAGTCCCCAAAACATTTCTGTAAAAGATTCAGCAGGACACCTTCAAGACCTTCCAGACTTCTTCCTGGGCAGTCCATCTTACTGAAAAAAATAATTAATCATAGTATGTTGAATAGTTGAATCTGTTTGGGAAAATCATGATGTTATGGCACCTACCACAAGGAGACCAACAAGGTCCTTCAGCCTCTAAACATGCTTTCAGATGTACCTCCCTGTGAGGGTGATTCCACATTTGTATTCTTAAAAAAATTACTTTCCACACTGTTACACATTCAAATATAGAATGTGGCCTACACAATCTTGGGTGAGTGTAGCCTTCCCATGAAAAGGAAGGTAAAATATAAAAGTAGAAGTAGAATGCTCTCTCTATCTCCCTGCCAGGAGGTACGAAGGCTGGTATCTGGGACCTGTACCTGGAATGGGGTGCCAAGAAAGCACAGTCTTATTAGCCCTGATAAGGGCTGGTCGCCGGTGTCAAATCTGGTTTCTAGATTAGTCCTGAGAAGTATATCCTTATGGAGGGCTGAGATCTTTTAGTCCTGAAAAAGGCCTGTTATCTGATGGCTGCCCTGTACTATAGCCCTGATAAGGGCTGTTGCCTTCAATCGAGCACCTAATTGCCCTAAGAAGGGCAGTTTCCAGGGAGTGCCTGTTATATCGCCTTATCTAGGGTTGAGTCCTTTTAGTCCCGAAAAGGACTGTTTTCAAGGGTTAGTCCCTATTCGTTATTTATAGTCCTCTGTGAATTAGCCCTAATAAGGGCTGTTTTTTCTCAGACTTAGTGAGGAACATATGAGCTAGATTAGCTCTTAAAAGGACTCAGGTTCTGGTAAGTTGTTGGCTGTGGACCAACAAGATAGTGAAAGCAGTGCAATTAGCTCAGGAGCTAAATAAGAGAGCATGGAGACAGAAGTCCTTTTTTCAATATGCAGCCTTATTCTCTGGAATTGTACGGTACAAAACTTGCTGCATCTAGACAAGTTTTGTACCATGCAATTCTGGAGAATAAAGCTGTATATTGAAAAAAGGACTTCTGTCTCCATGCTCTCTTATTTAGCTCCTGAGCTAATTTCACTGCTTTCACTATCTTGTTGGTTCACAGGCAACAACTTACCAGAACCTGAGTCCTTTTAAGGGCTAATCTAGTTCCTCTGTTCCTCACTAAGTCTGAGAAAAACAGCCCTTATTAGGGCTAATTCACAGAGGACTATAAATAATGAACAAAGACTAACCATCGAACAACAGTCCTTTTCAGGACTAAAAGGACTCAACCCTAGGTGAGGCGATATAACAGGCAGTTCCTGACAACTGCCCTTCCTAGGGCAATCAGGCACTTGATTGAAGGCAACAGCCCTTATCAGGGCTATAGTACAGGGTTGCCATCAGACAACAGGTCTTTTTCAGGACTAGAAGATCTCAGCCCTCCATAAGGATATACTTCTCAGTGTAATCTAGAAACCAGATTTGACACCGGCGACCAGCCCTTATAAGAGCTAATAGGACTGTGCTTACTTGGCACCCCATTCCAGGTACAGATCCCAGATACCAGCCTTCATAGCTCCTGGTAGGGAGATACAGGGAACATTCTACTTCTACACTATTACATATTGAAAGTACCTGTTACACATTCATTGTTAGAAATTCTTTTAACAAGTATTCATGATAAATAATACTGAATCATCATAATTTATCAAACAAACTTTTGTAACTATGAGTGACAACTAAGCAGTTATTAACTTAATTAATGCCATGACCTTCCTGTTTGAACTTGTTGGTGGGTGTTCCACATTTTGTCCATTTTGTTCCATATTTTGAGAGTTAGTATTCCACTTTAGTCAAGATTTCCAGGGCTTGCAAGTACATTTAAATCAGTGGTTTAACACTCTAACTCTACCTCTGGGAAGTTTATCCCAGGTCCCTGCTCCTGTACTGGCTACCGCCATGCATACTTCTGCTTTAGGGTAGGGGGCACTGTAAAAGGCAAACAGTTCAAGATGTATAATCACAGACAGAAGCTAGTTTGCACATCATTCTTCTGGAGATGAGGGTCGTCCTCCTCATTTTGCAGGCCTTTTTGGACTCCATGCCACAAGGAGTTATCACAGCCCACACCAATAACATGGCAGCTGTCTGGTGTATAAACATACAGAAGGAACTCACTCCTACCCCATCTGTCAAAAAAAAAATAAGGGCAGAATGACCCATGTTAGCTAATACTTTCTGACCGGCAGCCACATTCCTGGAAAGCCAGTTTTGTTATGGACGGGATCAGTTTTTGTTTACTGTTTCTGTATAAGTGGTCCCTCAAGCTTTATTGCAGGGCTGCTGTCATACATAACTGACCTCCAGGAAACGCTTATACTTTCTCCTTTTTTCTTTTTTTTTTTTTACCAAAATTCATACAGAAAGCCAAGTAACACAAGTTTAAAGTCATTCTCCTAGTCCATTTTGCTCTTTACAGTTGTGGTTTTTCTCTACTAACTCATCATCTTGTTTGTATCACAGGCCCTTCAAGGCCATTTTTACTCATTCTTCCCACAAGCCTCACCAGAATCTTCAAAATATTCTAATCAGATGGCTATTCATTGCTCCAGTCATGGCCAGGTACTCTTCATACCCTGACAAGGGTAGTCCTGATATGTACCTCTGCCCAGAGGCCTAACACACCAGATAAATGTACAAGAATAACTGGGCAAGCTGTTTCCATATGGAGTATTCTAAAGGTTGGGATCCATTCTCTAGTACCAACAGTGCTAGGCTGTCTCTCTGAAATCTCTGACATGGAATTAAACTACCCCTTTCGTAAGGTACTGCTTACTATCATCTCAGGTCTTCCTCGAGGTTCTAATTCCTTATCATTAGCATCTTTGAAGACATGTGGTGGCTTTTCAAGAGGCACTTTACCTGGTCAGTCTCCTATCAGTGATCCTTTAATTGCATGAGTTTTGTCCTCTGTTGTAGAGAAACTAACTCTTACTCATTTTCAACTGCCGCTGCAGCAAACTTATATCTCTTTTAGAACATGCTATTTCTTGTGGTCATTATTTCTGCTAGAAGAGATTCTGAGTTGCAAAGGAACTAACCCATGTCATGTCTGTCTAAGGTAACCACTGAGCTAACTCTCTGTCTGCCAGTCTGCAAGTATCCTTCCATAATTGTCTAATAGAGGTGAATATCTATTACATTTATTGCATTGCATGGATGTCCACTGACAACCCAGCTTTTATATGGACATGACCATGTCTTTAAAGAAAGGCTCACAGTTGTTTATGACCTTATATAACAAGAAATTGGGTTCTAAAATTTCCAAAATCAGTTTATCCAGATGGCTGACTGTAATAAATTCTGCTATGAACAAAGCACTAATACTCCGCTTTCAGTTCCCAGAGCTCATTCATCTGGGGCAGTGGTTACATCCTAAGTGTTTTTCAAAAATGCATTATTATATGATATGTGTGCAGCAGCTACCTGGACTTCCTTGGATACTTTTGTAAGACACTGCCTGTTGGATATTATCTCTAGCTTTATGCCACATTTATTAGAGGTATGTTGCCATTAAGGTGAGCAAACAGGAGAATAAGCTTAGGACACCCCAGTACTATAGACAAGGCTGGACCTCCTCATACCAGATGTGAAAGGTATATGATTACCATAAGAAACATACCCAACCTTCCTCTCTCCCCTGGCTACTTTGGTGACTTAGTGTAGAAGTTTGTATTTTCTGCTCTGCTTTAGCAAGACAGCGATCTGTTGTGCAGAACATCATGGGTAAAAGGGGAAGGGCTACTGTCCTGCTAAAGTTGCAGATATTGAGTTGCCTCATGCCTAACCGCATCAGCGTTGCTTTTCTTGAGGGTGGACCTAGTCATCCAGATGTAATATTATAGTAAACACCTAACTTTTGTTACTGACTATGTCGCAACTTGTTTTGGCTATAGACTTGCGAACAATACAAGTAACCCCAAGTAGTATGGCTACTAAGATGCACATTCAGAGGTTTCAGACTTTTTGATTCTGTCAACAGACCTGTTTGTTGTAACACTGCATTCTACTTCAAACTTTTAATTTTGTAGTGCTCCGACAACATAAACCTGCCCAAATCTGCATCAGTGTTCAAAGACTGCTTGTCTGTGTCTGCCTAGTTTTAGCACATAATTTGTTAAACATTTCTACTACTTCAGTCATTAGGAGCTGTGAATATATGTTTTGTGATTCATGCTGAAATGAATCAACTTCTTCTCATTGCATTTAGCAGCTGAACAAGCGCACAGAAATAAACATCAATAAAACAGACTGAGTTTTTACAAAGGAAAGCCCCATGTGCGCCCTATTATGTAAAGTACGGTACTGCAGAGCAAGAGGGTACAGTACATTTTCAAGTAGAAAGTTAGGCAATATAGGCCCTTTTTCATTTAATTTTATTTGCCCTTTTTTAAATTCATTTTATTTGGCTAACTGGATAATTGAATTCATCATTCTAAGAATTTTTTCAGCTTCATCCCAGACTGCAACAGCAAGGATGAAAGCTAAATCTATAATTATGAAACAAGAATTGCAACTAGAGTTAAAACCAGCTGCTGCTAATTTATTGATCAAAATATGAAGTGCTTTTGTCCCCTAGTATTTAGGGCTTCATCAGCATCATGCCATATATAAATATACGCGCACACACACACACACACACACATATATATATATATATATATATAAATATAAATATATACTCACACACACAGACACACATGCACGTGCACACGCGCACACACACTGCCAGCCAACCAGTTTGTTTTGAGGAGAAAACTAGTGCATTCAGGAATGCACTGAAGCAAGATAAGAGCTTGCACCTCCACATAGAGATAGTGATATGACCAGAAATCAGAACTTAAGTTAAATAATCTATTACACCAGCAGCTAACTTAACAAAAGCAAACCAATCAAGTTTAAACTATTGACAGTACCAAATGCATACATTTCTCATCAACACAGCAGTCAGTTAAAATACATGTTTTTGCACTCTCCATATGGGAAACTGCATTGGCCACAAACCCTGCTACTTATATACATCCAACTCAGATTACTCTTTCACAGAGAAAGGGGGCAGTCTAATCGGTCTATATATAAGACTGCTTTCTAGTCTGCTCTTTTTATAAAGGACTGTTCTTCCCCAAATCTGTGACAGCAGTTAGTCATTTGGGACCTGATATGTTTTATCAGTTGACTAATCGGACACTCAGTAAGAAGAACTCAACTGCATTCATGTCAGTGAGCTGCCCCTTGAGCTAATGGATTGTGCCCTTCCTTTAGGGGTGTCTGAATAATGAATGGCTGTTATTATAGGAAGACATTTTAAAACTTTACAAGCTCAAAATCTTTAATGGATGTCATCACATAGCCTACCTCCAGCAGTTGTGTCCTGTATCTCCTATTTTCTATCACTGAGGCCAGTTTGTTCTTATAGTAATGAATTCCATAAGAAGTCAACAGGATAAGAGAAGAAAAGGTTTGCTTTGAGAATTCTGTGCTTTGCATCCCATTGCAGTATTCTAACATGATTTGCGGCAGAGTGTACATGTTTTATAAGGGAAAGATCAAAGTTGTAGCGAGGCATACGTACTCTTTATACTCTACTGAGTACAGTTTTCTGAACATTACTTAGAGAAAATGTACCTTTTCCAGGTCATATTGTGTCCACAACTGTCTAAATGAATGCTTCCAATAAGAGCTGTATAGCTTGTAAAAATATATATGTAATAGTTTTAGAGGAAAGGTGATGCACACATTTAATACGTGTTTTGTGGGGGTAATGTTGAGAGATTTGTCATCTTTTTAACTATCAGGTGGGATGGAGGCAGTGTTAAGAGCACAAGAGTACAAAATGGAATTGTCTGGCCGCTTCCCTGAGAAAGACCTAACCTAGCCAGGTGTTCAACATAGTTAAATTTTATAGAAGTTAGATTGGCTGGTCTGTAGTTGTTTACTATGGACCTATCACCTTCTGTGTGAATAGGTAACACCCGTGATAATTTTCAGGATAAGGAAGTATAGCTTTCTTTGAGTGGCACTTCACCATATTAAATATACCCTGAATGAACAACAGTAAATGGAAAAAAGGCTCATCTCAGTGGCCTAACATTGTATCTGAAGTAGGATATTCATTTGTCTGCAACCTGTGGGTTATGGATCCGATATCGGATCCGAACCGGCATGGTTTTCCAGCTATGGATCCAAGCTCTCAGCTCCTGCCCTCACCCATAATGCCCTGCTCTACCCTCATGACCTCAGATCTCGTTTGCCGCGCTGGTGACTGGATTTGTATTCATAGACCTCTCTCTCTTGAATCTGGCAGTCCCCAAAGAAAAATTCCGAATGGTCACTCTGCAATCTATTCTCCCCCTTCTGGGAGAAAATCACTGGATGTGCTCGATAGACCTCAAGGACGCGTACTACCACATCCTGATGGACAGGCGCTCCAGGAGGTTTCTCCGCTTCCGGCTGGGAGCCAGTCACTACCAGTTCCGGGTCCTTCCCTTTGGTCTCACCACAGCCCCCAGGGTGTTCACCAAAGTATTAGCAGTGGTAGCGGCCCACCTGAGGCTTCAGGGGTGCAGGTCTTTCCCAACCTGGACGACTGGCTTCTTACCGCCCCAACAAGGCATCTACTTCTATTGGTGCGAGACTCCTTTCTCCATCTTGCTCCCTTTCTGGGCATCACAATAAATACAAAGAAATCCAACCTGGCGCCCACACAGCTCTTAGATTTTATAGGGGCCAGGCTAGACACAAGGAGTTCTGAGCCTTCCTCACTGCGGACAGAGTTCTAAATCTGCAGCTCCAGGTGCGGGCCATTCTCCATTCAAGTTCTGTTCCAGCGGAGTTGGTCCTGAGGGCTCTAGTGTCCATGGCATCGGCTATAGCACTTCTTCCTCTTGCCAGGCTCAATATGCGCATTCTACAGTGGACGCTCTTAGTACAGTGGTCATACCTTGCTCTCCCCATGCATCATCCCATAGCGATCAGCAAGGCTTGCAAGCGGTCCCTCTTGTGGTGGCTCCACTCCCGGATCTCCACAAAGGCCGCCCATTTTGTGCTTCTCCCCTCGCCACGGTGACCACGGACGCCTCCGCCTCGGGTGGGGGGCACTTGGGCCGGACCGTCCAAGGCACGTGGAACGATTCAGAGACCTTACTGCATATCAATGTTCTAGAGATGAGAGCAGTGCTCTTAGCGTTGCTAGCACTTCAGGACTTTCTTCCCTTGGGAACAATTGCGATTCAATCGGACAACATGTCTGTTGTCTGGTACATCAACAAGCAAGGGGGAACAAGGTCTTACCCTCTTTGTCGAGAGGCCATGAGAGTTTGGGAATGGGCAATCTCCACCAATCACTTTCTAATAGCAACGCACATTCCGGGTCGGTCCAACATCCTAGCGGACAATCTCAGTCGCACCATTCTGACCCCTTACGAGTGGTCTCTCAATTGTCAAGTAGCGGAACGCATATTCACACGGTGGGGAACCCCTTCATGCGATCTTTTTGCTTCTCCCTCAAACACCAAGTGCGACAGTTTTTTCGCTCTAATACCTCCTCCCGGAGGTACCCCAAGAGACGCTCTGGTGCATGCTTGGCCACCCGGTCTTCTGTATGCCTATCCACCCTTGCCTCTGATGCTCCAAGTTCTTCAGAAAGCCTCTCGGGTGGGTTGCAGAATGATTCTCATTGCTCCATTCTGGCCTCGACAGATCTGGTTCCCCTTCCTAAGGTCTCACTCGGTGAATCCTCCTTGGATTCTAGATCCCATCCCGGATCTGATATCCCATCCATCCTGCATTCCTCCTCCGAATCTGGACAACCTGAAGCTGACCGCTTGGCTGCTCCAGTTCCACTCTTGATAAGGACTCCCGGTATTTCATCACCGGTTAAGGCAATTTTGGTGGCAGCTCATAAACCATCCACTAGAAAGGTTTACGAAGCAAGTGGAAACGTTTCTCTTTGTGGGCGGAGCGGCAAGGCCTGAATCCTTCACGGTTCCTCTTCCTTTAGTGCTTGACTTTCTAACCACTCTCTTTAACGATGGTGCCAGCAGTTCCACAGTCAAAGTACAACTGGCGGCAATTTCTCACTATCACATTGGCCATGACTCTAATCCTCTTATGTCAGCCAAATTGTGTAAAATTTTTCTTAAAGGTACTTTTCTTCTCAGGCCCCTATAAAACAAGCAGTTCCTCCTTGGGACCTTTCTCTGGTCCTACAGGCCTTGACCGCCCCTCCTTTCGAGCCAGCGGCTACGGTGGATCTCAAATTCTTGTCCTACAAGACAGCCTTTTGGTAGCCATTACTTCAGCCAAGAGAGTTTCTGAACTTCAAGCATTATCAGCTAAACCTCCTTACTTGGTATTTCATCCGGACCGTGTCTCCCTCAGGACCAACCCGTCCTTTCTTCCTAAAATCGCTTCTGAAGCAAACATCAATCAATCCATTAACCTCCCTGTTTTCTTCCCTAAATATGAAAACAAAGGTGAATATAAGCTACATTCACTAGATGTTCACAGGCAACTTAGATTTTATCTGAACAGGACAGCTGGTCATAGGCAATCCGACCAGCTGTTTATTTCCTTTGCAAAATTCAATTTGGGCAAGCCAATCTCTAAAGTTTCTCTGTCCCGCTGGATTTCACAGTGCATTTTATTGGCTTATCAAGCTTCAGGAAGGCCCGCACCGGAGGGTGTTCATGCCCATTCAACCCGGTCAGTATCTACCTCGGCAGCCTTCAAGGCTAGGATTCCTCTAGATGATATTTGTGCAGCAGCCACGTGGGCTTCATCTCATACGTTTATTTCCCACTATAAGTTGGATCTTGCATCTAGGGGTAGAGCATCCTTTGGCTCGGCGGTGCTCGGGAATATCCTTCCATGATGGCCGCCCAAGATTCAGGTAGCTGGGGACTCTGTCCCACAGGTTGCAGACAAATGAATATCCTACTTCAGATTTAGAAGTTATGTACTCACCATAACGTTCCATCTGAGTAGGTGTATTCATTTGTCTGCAACCATCCCGCCCTCCTATCCCCCTGGCCTTTCAGTTTCCTGCATATTCTATGTTACCCTTTTTAGGGTGTTGTTGCTTTGGCAAACTCGATCTGAGGTCATGAGGGTAGAGCAGGGCATTATGGGTGAGGGGAGGAGCTGAGAGCTTGGATCCATAGCTGGAAAACCATGCCGGTTCGGATCCGATATCGGATCCATAACCCACAGGTTGCAGACAAATGAATACACCTACTCAGATGGAACGTTATGGTGAGTACATAACTTCTAATTATCCTCGATAAAATAATTCTGTATTTTTTAACGTTTTGATTTCAGAATGTTTGAGAAGACAATGAGGAGCTTTACTCATAAATAGGTATAATTGTTGTTATATACACAAATGCCTTCCTCAAAGGAAATTACTTTCAATGTAGATTTAAACAATTAGCATCACCAAGCAACATGTGCTGTGTTTATGCTTGAATGAAAAAAAGTGTTATCTAGCATTGTGTCCAGATCCTTGTAGTAGTTTGCCATAGTAATAATGATGTCATTTAAAGCACTAGGTACTGTTTATTTTCCCAACCAATGTGACTGCACCAAACTTCTTAGCTTTAAGTGTGATTTTATTATTAAATGACTGTAAAGTCAAAGTGCGTTGTCATACTTCTTAGCATTAAATGCGATACTATTATTAAATGGCCTCCAGTAGAGATGCATTGTCATATACTTCCTAGCATTAAATGTGATATTCTTATTAACTGAACGTAGACAACATCTGTGCACATATTTCTGGGTGACTTGTTACTACTCACAACAGATGCAGATATTGCATCATCAGCAAATTTAGTGTACCAGGTATCACTGGTACCAACAATGAGCTCATGAGGATATTAGAAATGATTACCCGAAAAAAACTCTGAGGGTAGAATCGGAATTGCCTAGACATGGTAAGGCCTTGCTGTGACTAATTATGGTGGCTGCCAAAAAGGCATTTACTAGAAAATGGAAATCAAAATCTAAACCAGCTACACTAGAAGTAATGAATATAGTAACAGAGATAAAACAACTGGAACTGAGATCTTTAGAAAAGTTGTTGTTGTGTCTTTCGGGTTTTCCCAGTTAGGGGTCGCCACAGCGGAACTTTAGAAAAGGGTAGGAGCAAACTACACAGGAAAACATGGGAATTGTGGGAACAATACATGTAAGGGAGGAATGAGTTTTAAAAGAAGGCAGGACTTAAATGAGCTATGTAATGTTTGACTGAAAATGATTGGGTAGGTTATAAGTAGTGTATAATGTTTCCAACCGGGAGTGTGTCAGTAAGGGTTTGTGATGTAAAATGCTTGCAACTAGTTTTGTGTCAGTGTGGTTTGTTTTCATTTATGTCATAATTGATGGTTTAATAAAGATGTTTCTTGTTTAAAAAAAAAAGGGCAGGAATGGAATAATTTGTGTAATTTTGCTTTGGTTATATGATATATAGCAATATATGTGAAGTATAATGTTTGTGAACGTAAACTTGTTAATACAGTTTGATTGCTTTTATATAAATGTAAATTTGCGTATGTCACAAGTGACAATTCAATAAAGGAGTTTAAAAAAATGAGAGAAACCAAACTCACCGTTGAGAAGTGGCTCTAGCATTCTACAAACTACACAAAATGACATGTCTGAAAACTATTCATAAATCCAGGAAATAATATTAGGCGGTGTCTGCAGAGATAAAGGCTCATCAGTATCATTGATGCCTTGATGTGTTACACTGTTAGTTACCTTGGTCAGAGCTAACGATAATGTTTGCCAGTCATCTTTGCTCCAGTGCGTCAGATACATTGGTGTAAAGGTCAACTAGAGCAGGAAAACAAGAGTGATTCTTTGTGAATCCATGCTGGAAAATGTCAGTTGAAGCAATTCTAGAAGCTGAAAGTTCAAAAGAATATTCAGATTAATTAGTCCATACCTGTTTATGATAGACCTCTCACTTTCTTTGTGAATAGGCAACACTGATGCTGATTTCTTAACTAAAGAAATATAGCCTTCTTCCAATGACTCTTGAAAAAGATGAGGCAAAAGTGGAATCAGTGTTATTGTACTACCCTTAAAAAGAACTGAAAGTAATATCATGCCTAGCAGTTGAACTGTACTTAATATTACAAAAAGCTTCATATACTAAATCACCGTCAATGACTAGACATGGTAACTGGCAGTCAGTAAGTATATAGTTAACTCTTTTATTAGGGGTAGCCACAACTACAAATGCCTTATCAAAAATGGGTTCTGCAATTCTTCTAACACTCTGACTGCATTCTTTATAGTCACAAGATGTATAGCAAAGAGAACAATGGCCTTCTCACTGGCAGTATATTCATAGATATGGTTAGAGCTTTGAGACAGTCAGACATTCATGTCTTCTCAATAAACTCTACAGACATAACTTTGGTGTAATCACAGTACAGTGGTTCAAAGGCTTCCTGGAATACTGGGCATTTTGTTTATATAGCAATCAAACTTTCTAATTCATCTGCTCTAAATATTGGGGTATCTCAAGGCTATGTCCTAGGACTCCTACTTTTCTGTCTGTTCAGAAATTATTTTACCCTTAATCTACCCGAGACTAACAATCATGTATGCTGATGACACTTATTCATCAAATCCATCTGTTCTCCTACAAAAATGCAAGACAATTTACAAAAAAATACTCCTCCCTATATAACTGCATTATACACAAATTAATAATCAGTTCTGACAAACTCTGTATTATGGTCTTTGGTACCCCGCAAAAAATTGCAAATCTTCCCCCAATAATATTCCAAAAATGATCCTACAAAAATACTTGTGCATTATACTTAACCCACACTATCTCTCTCAGACCACACTGACTACATGCTTAGCAAGGTATTAAGTCAATTAAAAAATTTGTAGAAGAATAACACACCTCTTATAAACAAATGTATGACAATCCAGAGCCAAAAACAAGCTCTTTCCAAAACTGGAATATGTATTACCTCTACTGACTCCCCAACAACTCCTAAAAGATACATTTAGAAGGAAATAAAGTATGTTGTTTTGCACTCTTTCCACACATCACCATGACCTAGTGCAAAGATTCCCCTGGCTCGTAATCTAAAGAAGAGCTTTATTAATATTCAATACCATCATATTCATAATCCTGGTACTTGGTCATTGCTCCCTCCAGCCCATCCAAGCTTCACATTAAAGATCCAACTTATACACCCAGAAACTCTCAAGAGGAGGTGCTACTCCTTGCAAGACCAAGATGTGACACCTCCACAGGGGAAGGAGCCTTCATAAACATGCTCCAGACACCTGGAATCATCTACCCCTTGAGTTATGGTAACTGGCCTCTGCTTGAATTTAATTCCTCAGTTAAACAGTACATTAAAATTAAATCAGAGTGTACCTGTTTCCGAGTGCAGGTTAAGGAATAAGGAACCACAGCACTGGCATAGCAATAATGTATAGCTTATCCTCTTTATTATTGTGATATACAATTGGATATATCCAAATCCCTGCTATGAATATTGTATTTACTGTTTGGAGAAAACATGTTATAAATATTGTAAATACCCGATTTAGGTGAAAAGTTGAATTTCTCTTGTGAATAATATGTACTTTTCTAAATGTTAACTAGTGTTACCTATATGTCTGAGTACTGCTGTTACTCCAATACTAGTTATACTTCTGAAAAGTATGTTGTAACTTCATTTTTGTTTGCTGCTCCATTGAAGCCTGAGTCATGGCTGAAAATGGTCAGTCGCCCAGCCCATTTACCCAGTTATCAAATTGCAATAAAGAAATTAGAAAAAAAATAGTAATAAAATATCTAGGAAGGCTAATATATCAGAGATGGTTTCACCGTTAATACTAATTGTAGTGTTTGTACTGATGTTATGAGTGTTCATGCAATTTTTTTTACTTTGATGAACTGCTTTCTATAAAGAGGCTGATAAAGCAGATTATTAGTTACTTGAGGTTGGATACATTTAAAAAATGTTCCAGTGCTGTTTCTTCTTTCAATAAGATGTGTTTATTTTATTATTCCACCAACAGAGTTTCTCAAAAAATCCCAACATCCTGGTGGTAGTAGGAATGTGGTTAATACTTCCAGCATGAAGCTTTTCATAAACTAGCATCTGTATTGCTGTGTGGCAAATGTCCATGTCAGTTCCAGTTACTAATGTTTGTGTAGATGATATCATAATCAACCTAGAAAAAATGATATGACTTGGATACAAGAGATATTTTAAATGGAATATACCATGTACATAGGGCACAGGGTTGATCAGATGACCCTCTAGGGTAGAAGGTTGTAAGTAATATATTTATTATAGAACCGAACAAACAAAATATCTAGGGTATATTTATTTACTGCAGAGAAGCTGACAACCTGTGAATCACCAAAATGACATAATGGTGGTTATGCTACATTGCACACATGTCACCTCAGTCATTACATAGGTGGGCTAATGCTAACTGTACTTCAGACTCATTCCCAGGAAGCCATTGTTGCAACCCTCCCTGTGCACCTCACATGACTGTATATGGGTGGCTATGGTGCCCCCCCAAAATATTATATTGATTCAGTCTGTCCCTCTACCTGCATATGGCCAGTGTCCATTTTACCCTATCTCATGTTACACCCTACTGTAATGTGTAAAGTACTATGGTAATGAATTGCAGAGCTCTACCATACATCTTGCCATGCCCCCCCCCCAAAAGCGGATAGATGTAGAGCAGCCTTCATCCAAAAACAATAAAGAGTACTAATGCTAACAACTCATTCTCCCCATATCACTGATTCAGTCACACTTACTAAACCAACTGTAGGCTGCCATTTCCTCTCTTGTGTGAAACACAGAATATCCACTACTAGTTTCACTTGCTATTGCAGCAGCAATCCATAGGGAGATGAGCAATGAAATGGTCTTGACTGTTTTTATCTTGCAGCTTTGAGGCTTGTATTGTGACAGTCATGCTAATGTGGCAATTGAGGTAAATATCTCTGAATCATAGGATCATAGATTCATAGGAGGTTTCTAGGCTAATGGCCCCAGGGCCCTTACAAGCCTAGCCAAGTTCAACCCGTGTTGCCAAGGGTGTCTGGTTCAAGCAGACACTAAATCAGCACCTATCGCACCTATCTAAGAGAGACACAGGTGGAACCCTGGGGGTGAATTTGTGGTTACCCATCAAATCGTCCAAACTGAGCTTAAATAAGGACAACAAACGACTTTGTTTAACATGAATGGGAAGCTTGTTCCAAAAGTGGGGCAACCTCTGTGAAACAAATCTATCTCTCAAGCAAGTTCTGTTGATGTCACATATCAGGTTAAGGTCCTTTGAGCGAGTGACCCGTGTGTCATTTGACTTTGGAATGTGAAGCATTTCCTTTAAAATGGATCAGAGATTGCTGTATATGCAGGGCACAGGTCACCTTTGAGCAGTTTGTATGACACAGAGTAAAGTGACAGTGATTTCAGTCTGTCCGCATAAGACAGATCTTGAAGACCTTGAATTTTCTTTGTAAGGAACCTTTGTGGTCTCTCCAATTGCTGCAGGTGTTTGGAAAGGAACATACCGAAGGGAGCATTGTAATCAACTATTGCCCTGATGAGGGAAGAGTATAGGGGCATATAACCTCTTTTTTCTGGAGGCAATGCCCTTACTTATAAGATGAGCAATGTAAAATGCCTTTCTTACCACTGTGGGACATATTGATCAAAGTTAAGGTTGCTGTCAACCTGTGTGCCCAGATCTCTCACCACTGACTGTGTGCTTATGGTATTGCTATTGATGTGGTAGTTTGCAGGAACATCACCCTTGTGGAAGGGGATGATAATGCATTTTTTTGCATTAAGTTTAAGACCATGACTTTGGCACCAGTCATTAGCCTGCAGAAACCTTCTTTCAGGATGTTAACATCGTTAGGGGTTTCAATGATCACTCCCAGTTTGCAGAAATCAGCAAACTGTGTCAGCCACAGTCCTTTAGTTTTAGCCTGTACTTTGGAGAAGTAGATTCTGAACAGTAGGGGTCCCCGAACCAATCCCTGTGGAACAGCACTGGTTACAGGTCTGGTGGAGTCCCCTATTTTGCCCGTATGAGTTCTGTCAGTGAGCCAGTTTGCAACCCACCTGACAATATATGGGTTGATACCCAACTGGGTAAGTTTATCAATGATGCCTGAGTGGGAGACTGTGTCAAAGGCCTTGGCTAAGTCTAGGTAGGCCGTATGCACAGCTTTTCCCTCATCTAGGACTTTGATGACTGTCTCGAGGAAGTCCACCAAGTTTAACAGGCATTATCTCCTCTTGACAAAGCCAAACTGGATGGGATTGAGCATTTGGAGATTTACTATATCTTTGCTAAAGGTCCATGATGATTTGTTTCATTGCCTTGCAGATAAAGCTGGTCAGGTTAATGGGTCTATAGTTCCCAGGGTCTGTGGATGCACCCCCTTTGTGCAAAGGGATAATGGTAGCTGTTTTCCATTCCTCTGGGACAAAGCCAGTGCTTAGCCTGTGATTGAAAAGCGTGCTCAATGGTGATGCTAATTCCTGTTTTAATCCATGTAGAACACAGCCTGGGATGTTGTCTGGTCCCATAGAGGCTGTGTTTTTGACCTTTAAGAGGGCATTTAAGACCTGCTCCTTGGAGATACTAGGTGGGGGACAGGTGTTAGGGATGCTTTGAGGTATATGTGGCAGGGACAGGGGAATGAAGTTTTCACTGAACCTGTCCAGCCAGCAGGTTTGCTATATCCACAGGTTCTATAGATGTAGTGCCATTAACTACGAGTTCAGTGCAAATCTGGGCCTTACCTTTGTGGCTACAGATGTAACTAAAAAACACCTTGTGGTTATCCTTAGTTAGGGAATGTAATTTGGATTCATATTTAGCTTTGAAGGACTTCACTAGGAGTCTTATTTGCTTGTTTAAGTTGAGGAGGGAGTGTTTCCATTCCTTCCTATTCTTAGACAGCAATTTCTTTCTCCTGTTGCATAGAGTATTAATGGCATTTATCTACCAGGCAGGTTTGTTTTTCTTTGAAGATTTTGCTTTGGTTCTATAAGGTGCATCAGAGTTAATACAATTGTACAGGTGCTTGTATAAAGCATCGGTGTATAACTCAGCATAGGTGTCTGTTCCATCAGTGGGGAAGGGGCTATAAAACGATTTATGCCATCACATAAGAAGATGTAATTGGCCTTGGAGAAATGTTTTAGTCTAGTTGTTGCTGGGGGGGGGGGTCTTCTATTATAGTTATTTGTATTGAGACTGATTTGTGGTCAGATCTCACCAGAGATGGTCACACACACACTGGGGGGGGGGGTGCAGTGGTCCCCCATGTTTTTGAGTATCAGGTCCAGTATGTTTGAGCCCCTTGTGGGTGTGTCAACCAGCTGGTCCAGGTGATTGGAGTTAACAAAGTCAAGGAACCTTTGGGCAAGTGAGTTAGAACATGTAAAATTTACCCACTCTAGGGATGGGTAATTAAAGTCACCCAAAACCAGGGTGTTTGGTTGTCTCTTGATTGAATCAAGTAGATCCAAGTAGGCTGAGAGGATATCCTGATTCATGGAGGGAGTCTTGTTCATAGGTTCATATGTGTGTACTAGGCTAATGGCCCTGGAGACTTTACAAGCCCAGCCCATAGAAGTGCCCCTGGCATCACGCTGCCTGACATCAGCTCCTAGTGCCTCTATCAAGTAGAGCCACTGGAGCGATCCCAGGGGTGAACTTTCTATTTCCCATCCACTCATCAAGATTTCTCTTGAAGAGGGCCAGTGAGGTGCTCTAATTGACATGTATGGGAAGTCTATTCCATACCACGGTCAGTCTCTGGGTTATGAACCTGTCCCTCCAGCATGTTCTGTTGATTGTGGTAATGAGGTTGAGGTCTCTGGAGTGTGTGGTGCGGAGGGATTGGGATTTCTTTAGATGTAGCATTTCTAACAGAGCTGGGTGAGACATGGCTTTGTAAGTCAAGCAGAGATCGCCTCTTAGTAGACGATATGAGACAGAGAATAGTTGGAGTTTTTTGAGTCTGTCCATGTAGGACATGTGTTTAAGGCCTAGGATCCTCTTTGTGAGGTACTTTTGGGGCCTTTCCAGCTGTTGCATGTGTCTAGTGAGGTACATGCCAAATGGGGCATTATACTCGATGATTGGCCTAATGAGCGAAGAGTAGAGAGAGATGATGACCTCTTTCTTCCTGGATGCAAACCCCGTGGTAATGAGATGTGCCACATAGAAGGACTTTCTGACCACAGTGGTAATGTGGTGGTCGAAGGAGAGTTTGCTGTCAACCTGTGTCCCCAGATCTCTTATAACACCTTCAGTGGGCTCCCATCAATGGGGTAATTAGTAGGAACTGAGTTTTTCCCAAAGGGGATGACAACGCATTTTTTGGCATTAAGCTTAAGGCTATGGTTTTGACACCAGTCATTAGTCTCAGTGAGGCCTTTCTATAAGATGTCTACAACACTTGGGGAGTTAATAATGGCTCCCAGCTTGCAGTCATCTGTGAACTTGGTCAGCCAGAGTCCCCCCATGTTGGGCTGGACTTCTGAGAAGTATATGTCAAACAGGAGAGGACCCAGGACTGATCCCTGTGAGACTCCACTTGTGACTGGTCAGCAGTCTGACCTGGAGTCCGCTACTTTCACACTGTGGGTTCTATCTGTCAGCCAATTTGCAACCCACCTAGTGATATAGGGGTTGATGCCTAGTTTGGTGAATTTATCAATAATTCCTGTGTGGGGAATGGTATCAAAGGCCTTGGCCAGATAGAGGTAGCTGTATGAACTGCCTTGCCCTCATCCACAGCTCTGGTGACTGACTCAAAGAAGTCAACCACTCTGAGCAGGCATGATCTACCGTTCATAAAACCAAATTGTGTGGGATCTAGAGTTTGAAGATTCCCTATTTCCTAGTTAATTAGGTCCATGGTGATGTGCTCCATAGTCTTACATATCAGACTCGTCAGGCTAATAGGGCGATAATTCCCGGGTCTATATTAAAACACCGAACTTTCAAAATTTCGAGTGTTCTAATATCGACCCGTTTTCAGCGAATGCTGAAAATATCGAAGAAACAGAAAACTGAATTTTTTCCTAGGGAAAGAATTTGGTTGTCAATTTCTGTTGCTTCGGTATTTTCAGCTCTGTGGTGGAAAGTTACGGGTCGGGTTCAGGTAAGTGTGCGATTGTGTGGACATGAGGGTTGGGGCAGGTTAGGTGAGTTAGGGTGAGGGCGCGGGTCAGGTAAGTGTGCGATTGTGTGGACGTGAGGGTTAGGGCGGGGTAGGTGAGTTAGGGTTAGGGCGTGGGTGAGGTGACTGTGCAGTAGTGACGGACATTAGGGTTAGAGTTTGGGTTAAGATAAGTGGATAGTTAGTGGTGTATGTATAGTTTTGTGTAGGGTTAGGTGTAAGAGTTTAGGTGTATGTGTGTGGATTGCTTGTTTGTTTGGTGTGCTTGTATTGTGTGTATGTGTCTTGGAACAGCAAATTTTTTCCCTAGGAAAAAATAATTTGCTGTTCTGTATGTTCAATGTTTTAAATTTTCGATTAATAGGTTTCGATATTAGAACACTCGAAATTTTGAAAGTTCGGTGTTCTAATATAGACCCTAGTTCCCAGGGTCTGTAGTTTCTCCCCTTTTATGGAGATGGATGACTGTAGCTGGCAATGACCCGAACAGGGTGTTACCCATAGTCAATTGCACCTGAAGTAATTCAAAGGAATTGTGCTGTTTAACCAATCTAGAGGTGTATTTATCTTTAATGAATATTGATACACCACTTCCTTTAATTCTCACTCCGTTATTTTGTGGTCTGAACGTGCGGAAGGAAATTTAACCTGGTATAGCTGGGATGCTCTCTGCAGCCTTAAACCAGGTCAAAGTGACTGCACAAATGTCAGCATCTTCCAGGCTGAGGACTGCTTCCAATGAGAGTAGTTTCTGGTTTAGACTCCTAGCATTTAGCAATTAGCAGCATAACCTTGAGGTTGTTATTAGAGGGTATTTTTATGGTGGGAATTTTGTTCTTGTGACATTGCCTAAAACAGGCACTATGGGGATGGCAAGAGCCTTAGCCAGTAACTAACATCCCAGAGGTGACAGATGAAGACCATCTCTGTCAAAGCATTGAGATCTTTCAACCATGTCATCCCAGGGTGACAGATACTGGATCCCGTTTGAATGACACCAGAAACTAAGCCAATTTTTGAAGTCAATCATTTTTTGTTTGTACTGAGGTATCATTCTAGGCAAAGGTAAAATGTTGCTTAAGGCTAGGGACATACCTGCCTGAGCACATAATCCAAGAGCTCAGTCATGTCTCTCTTCATATAGTCCAGTGAAATATGTCTCAAGTTTTTCACACCAGCATGGACTATGACTGAGTCATAACAGTGCCTGTTTTTGAGAGACTTGAGTGCGTGTGTGATATGGTGGATCCTGACAGCTGACCATGACCTTTTCCTTCTCCAGCCTGTGACAGGGACATCTGTGTGTCTCACAACTGAGTCACCTATGACTAAGATGTTTGTTTTTGTGTTATGCCTTAGGGGCTTGACTGATGAGACACTGGTGTGTGATATATTATGTATACTTTGTTCTGCAGAGGACGTATTATGTGAAGCGTGTCTGTGTTTGTGTTTGGGAGATCTCTGATGTTTAGGTAAGCTTCTTGTAAGGACAGTCGCATAAGTAGGTTTATGTGTCTGACATTTAATGCACTGTGTGTTAGTCATAGACTGAGGTGTGCCTGCCTGTGTGCTTGCATAAAGAACTGTGAAAAGCATAAGTAGGCTGGTCAGTGACCTCTTCTGGCTGTATTTTTTAATCAGCCTCACAGCCCTTAGGCTACATGGTAAAACTGCTGACAGTTCATGGATTGTTTGGGCTGCATACATTTTGGCCAGTGTGTTTTTCACCACTCAGAACTACCCTGGCACCCCATTCAGTAATGCACAGCTATATGGTGGCATTGGACTCCATCATGCTGCCATGCTTCCCATCAATGCATGTTACATAATACCAACAATGTACATTGACCTAATTCCAATGCCATCTTCCTCTAGATTGTATCCTATGAAGTGGCTATGGATTCTTATGGTGCTGAGTGTAGAAGGGCTTCTGGACATTACAGGAAGGAGACCAAAATCATTCTGGATGTTCTAGACAGGGACCACTGGGTGCACCTGCTGTGGGATTTCGATAATGGCTCCCAGTATAAAGTGGATGCCTAGCACTACCTTGCCAGGGTGGTGAGTGATACCATGGACACCATCAAGTGTGGTGAGCTCTGCTGGCATCAGTACAGTGACTTGAAGAAGCACTATCATTACCTTCTTAGCTAATGGAAAAACAAGGTTAATGACAGGTGACTTTTAATGATTATTAATACCTATATAATAAAGTGGGTCAAGAATGATGGATTAGTGTCCTCTTTCCCCTTTGTTATTTGCTTATATTTAGAGCCATTGGCAAAGAAAATAAGGGACTCAGAAATTCAAGGATATAATTGGTATGGTAGTCAAGAGAAGCTGGCTGTATTTGCATATGATGTTATTTTGTACCTAATAAATCCAGAAGAGGACATCTCATAGTTGTGGAACATTTTGAGACAATTTCCAGTCTTTTCGGGATATAAAATTAATGAAGATAAAACAAAGGCTATAGCCATAAATTATGTACCCCACGCATGAATTGTTCAGCAATACCCATATTTATGGGGACACAGTAAGATGAAGTAGTTAACAGCATGGATTTAAAAGGCACCTGTTATAGCTAAGGATGTGTGAAAAGAGAGTAAACAAAAGAAAATACAAAAACTTAGACAATGAAAGCTCCTGTATATTATGGATATGGATAGTAAGATACAAATGGTGAACATGTTTTTAGTCCCTTTAGTTTTATATACAGGTCAGGCATATTTTTGTCAATGAAAGGAATAGTGGGCAAGAATTAATAAAGAGTTGAAGGAATTTGTCTGGGAGGGGGAGGGCAAGAGTTAAATGGTATAAGTTGATCCTTCCAATAGAACAAGTCTTTATACATAACACAAACAGAATGGAAAGGGATGATGAAGCAAGAGGAAAGTTCAATAAATAAAGAGAGAGTGGGATTTTGGATGCAGATCCTTAAGGAGAATAATAACCATACAAAATATTATATTCATAAAGTAGCAGAAAGTATTCGAAGAACCAGGCCAATATAAGAATGGAGAGATATTTTGCCAGTAGGGATGACTGCAAGTAGGGAGGCAGGAATGGGCTGGAATTTGCTTGCAGAAAACTAGGAGAGGGACCAGGATATTGGGAGAAAATAACTAGAGAGGGAAAAGTAATAGAGTGGGATGAGACCAAGGAGACATTTGGACTGCAGGCTAAAGACTGCCGTCCCTACCCGGACTGATATCAGATTATAGGCAAAGAGAAAGGGGTAGGGGAATCTTAAGTGAAAGACCTGCTCTGGTGGAGTTTTCAGTTGAGTCTAGAACATAAACTGTTAAAAAGGGATAATTAGTGTTGCATATAAAATACTGCATGATAACTATAAGGATCAATGGTGGGGGCGGGGGGGGGGTAGAAAAGATGGAGAAGAGACACTGGAAAAGCAATTTACAAGAGAACAATGGGAGGTCATATGTATGGCTCCCAAGTATGCAACCAAGTCCAGAAGGTTTACTGTCTTTGCTTGGAAGTGTTTGCACAGGTATGTTTATACCCCAAGCAGATTTCAAATAATTTTTCCTCAGGAAGATAGCAAATGTTGGAGGTGTGAAGAGAAGAAAGAAATAACTGGGGACATACACTTTGAGAGTATAATGAGTTGGCAGATTTTAAAAATTTCCTACAGAGTACTCTGTCAGAAATATTGGGTGAGCAAATGGGTGTAACTAGGGAAATGATTCTTTTTGAGTTTGGATAAGGATCTGAATTGCCTAAGCATAGTAAGGCCTTATTATATTTAATTCTGCCGGATGCCAAACAGCAATTGCTAGAAAATGGAAATCAACGTTTAAGCCAACTGTATTTAAAGTATTGAATGTTATAAAAGAGATAAAAGAACTGGAAGAGAGATCTTTAGAAAATAATTAAATGGAAATTCTGGGAACAAGGTATGCGGAATAATGTTCAGGAGTGATGTTTAAAAGAAGGCATTAACTCAGCAATTTATGTAATGTTGGACTGATGATAGTTACAAAGAAAGAAAAGGCAGGGTATGTATGATGTGTTTACATAGAAAAAAATGTTAATATGGTTTGTTTTCTTGTCTATTAATGTATGTTTGCCTACATCTTAAGTGATAACTTAATAAAGGTGATAAAAAAGAACTGGCTGATTAGTAGAAGTAGGGTTAAATTTGTTGATGCTTTCTTAGATTTTAAATTTACAAAGAAGGGCGTACCACAATTCTGAGTCCATTTTTTGTTTAATCTTTTTATGTCCATATTAGATAAACAAGAATATGTCCGAATCAGCAATTTGCTGATAGCATTAAGATAGCATTGTAACAAATGTTTATGATGAAATCCGATTTCAGCATTTTGTGGAGTATTTTGTGTGTTTTCTATAATAAAAGTAAGTGCAATGTTGTACATTATAATAACACTTTTCTCTTATTATTTCCTTCATAGCTCTATCCTACATTCTCACTCTGGGCTCTTTACTTACTCCACTTACTCTCATTCTAATTTTCCTACTTTGATTAACACAACAGATAAATAATCAACTATATTTAATCCTCTACAATACCTTAAGACAGTGTTTATGTTTTACACAATAGGTTGGTGTATCTACCTAACTCACAACACACTAAGCAACTCCTGTATTATCCATTGTATGTAAATGCTTTATCGCTAATATGTATTTTAATTATTTTTATGTATAATATGTCTTCACATGTAAGTTCAACTGCTGTATTTTATACTTGACATGTTTTATACTATGTTTTGTTTTGCTTTGTATCTATCGGAGCTTTTCTTCCTGGGCCTCTGCTGAAAATAGGCATCTGCCCAGTCAGACTACCCTGGTAAACAAATGTCAAATAAATAAATAAATATATAACAACTGTCCTTACATGATAGATGCCACTTTGGTGTGACTAAGTACCTGGGGGTTGTTCGGGATAGCAACTGTGTTTTTTATAGCAATCTTTGTTTTGATGAAAATGTGGCAACTATTAAAAGATTATATTATTTTGAGAGACCTGTTATACACTATTAGCTAGAAAAGTTGTGGTAGTGACTCCACTGTACAAGTCTTTAGTGAAGCCAGTAACTGAATACTGATTGAGATTAGAATGACTACAAAGAATGTTCACAAGACAAGGCTGGGTTCACAAATATGGTTACCCATGTCAGGGTGAATGATGTCAGATGCTGTACCTTAAAGGATATGAAAATACTTCATGAAATTCTCAGTGCTTATTTCCAAGTCAGGAAGGACACTTGCCTTGAGCAGCATCTTGCCATCTCTGAGAAGTATGCAACAGTTTAAAAAGTTTAAAGATAGCATGACAGTGATGCTGGAGTTTAATAGAAAACAACTGATAATAACAATTGGCTTAACTGTTGCCATTTCAGGAGGATCCAGTATATGCCAGCATGGAAAGAGATGTTTGACAGTCTGGTCTGAGAGATGGGCTGAACATCTTTCCTTGGGGCTTCTGCATGTTGGCTGGAAAACTTTCTGTCTCCATAGTGCCTTTTTAAGGCACAGTCCTTCTTCTGGACTAACAGCCAGCATATATAATTGTAATCCATTTTAACTTAACTCAGCACTGGTCAACACCAGAATTGTAAATAAAAAATCTTTAGCTTGAGATATTCCTGACCCATAATCACATACATATCTGTGTAGTTACTGAAATGTGGTTTCAGCATACTGACAACACTCACTCTGTACCTGAGATTAATGCCTCTCATTCATTCAGACTTTCCAGAAACTGCATGAGTGTATCCATAGTAATTTGTAGTCCTGTTATCTTGTACCATGTCCAATATGATCCCAGTCTAGAAGTCTTGGAAATTCTGGTAAACTGTAACAATGCTAACTGTCACATTACTGCCAAATATAGATCCCCATCAGTCTACCCTGCTGATCGTGATGTGCTCTTAAATCATTTGGAGTCTATTCCCCATGTCACTGCTTAGCTAGCCTTCTGGCAGGTATTCAGGATCAAGTCAGTGACTTTACACCAGGCCAGATGGACTACCCTTTTGTGGCCACCTGAAGCATTGATGCTCACCATGATCCCAAAGTAGAACTCTGGGAATTTCTGGTAATGCTAACCTATAACAAAACTAATTGTCACATTACTGCCAACTATAGGTCTCCACTAGAGTCCCCTGCTGATCATGATATGTTGTTAAATCATTTGGAATCTATACCTATTAAACCTACTTCAATAATTTTAGGTGACTTCAACTGTCCATCCATCATTTGGCAAATATAACCAATAACAAATACCCATAATGGATCTTAAAGTTGGTTAATGATAATTCTCTGTATCAAATTGTCCTCCTCCTCACTTGATGTGTGAATCTTCTTGACTTTTTTCTTGCAAATATTACTGGTATGTGTCATCCCATCCTGATTAACTAACAGGCTGTTATCTTCCGCCTTACAAACAGCACCACCTACCCTATAAACCTTAGTACATTCATACAGCCAACTTCTTATAATTTGCTGACAACCTAGAGAGATTCAGAAATGATTCCCAGTTGATGGCAACATCAACCAGCCTGCAGCCAGAACTACTCAATATACCTCAAAACTCTACTTACATCAAAACTGCTATGTTGAGGTGTCTGTTCCTGCTCATTACAAATATAGTGGGAAATTCAGAAATAAGTCCTTATGGTGGAATTATGGCATAAACAAACTTTTTTTCTTATAACAAAATAGGAAGATGCTTGCTAGATGTATAATGAATTCCTTTCCTCTCACAATAAAAGAATCTGAATGATCTCAAGCACACCATCAGAAAGTGTAAAGTAAGCTCTGACCTAAAAGCCAACATCTCTTCCAAGGACAATAAGAAGACCTCATTCAACTACATTAGGAAATTCAGAAGCAACACGCAGTATTATACCAAGCTTCTATTTAATGATGCCACTTATTTTGATCCTTAGGCCATTGCCAATATCCTAGCTAACAAATTCAGTTCAAGGTTCACTCTGCCTACTTAGCCCTGCATTTCTCCATTGCTTGCCAAATTATCCCTTCCCCAGTAATCACCTTAACTCAAGTCATATCAATAGTACTCAAAGGCAAAAACACTAACTCCCTGGGACCTGACAACACACCTGTCTTCCTCCTAGTTATTGCAAAACTCTGCTTTGCTCAACGTTCTCATGAACTTGTTTAACCTTAACCAGTCCTCTGGTTACAGACCATACAAAAGTGCCACTACCCAAATGTGGTCCCAGGACAGACTCTGGGAACTATAAACCTATTACTCTCACCGGTATCATTTGAAAGGCAAAGGCATATATCACAAATTAACTTATAAATTGTGAACATGATGGCCTCCTTCTCCCTCGATCCTAATCATATTGGTATTATGAAAGGTAGATCTCATTTACGTAGTCTAATCAAGTGCTGTGAAAAAGTTAATAAGGGCCACGCTGTCCATACTGCATACCTGGATGTGATCAAACTCACCTGCTCATCCTCCTTTGGAAATCCAGGTGGCTCACTAATAAAACTCACACAGTGATGGCTAGTGGTACCTCTTCCACACAAAGAAATATCACAAATTGTGTCCCATGGGACTCAGTCCGAGGATCCCTCCTCTTTGACATCTACTTCTTTGACATTAAGGCAAACCTCAGAGGTCTATGGCTAACATGTTTGCTAACGACTGCAAATTGTCTGCCATTGGTCACTGTCCTGCTGACACTTAGACTGTCCAAGAATGGTGTGATCTTGCCTGCACATGTGGTACTAGTCATGGACACCCAATGCCCAAAACTTTAGTGTAGTTTCATTTGGGACACCTGACTATCCAAATGCATACAAAATAAATGATTCCATGCCTCTCAACATTTTAGCCCAAGAATTCTGGACATTGCCAAGCATAATGGGGAGATACCTAAAATCAGAAACAGATTTTAAATATTGCTCTTAAAACTTAGAATGTTGCTAGAGTAGCAGGTCCTGCATTAGCATATATTTACTGAAGGATATGAACTCTGTGAAACTCAAAAGTCATTATTTATTGACTTCAATCTTCAATGATTTGCCACAAAATGACGTTTATGTGGAACAGACCAAAATATTAGACAAAATTCTGAACATTCAGTGAAAATCTGGACAGTTAAGAGGCAAAATTGGTACTACATCCTCCTAAACTCTGCATTGCCATTAGAGATATCGGCACAATTGTTGTCAATGAGATATTCTTTGAGTACCATGTAGCAGTCATAGTTAGGAAATCATTCTAATTCCCGCAGATAAATACCGAAGAAATAGCCTCCAGATGTAAGTAAGTCATAATTCCCCTCTGTTCCTCCCTCATCAGGTCCATCATAAAGTGCACTGTATTCCTTCATCATGTCCCTTTCCAGATACCTTATCCAACATGAAACGCGTCAAGAATTCCTAACTGAAAAGTATCAGGGCTAAGCTCCATTAAGCTACTAGATATATCAAAATCACTAGCACTTTAATGTTACACAGCCATCTGCATGGTAACCTTTGCCTATCTTTCTGTACTTTGAAAGAACCTATTCTACTAGACCACATTCACTTTCGGAGACTTCATAATACTGTAAATACATGCTCCTGAGGGCCCAGTCTTCATTGTAACATAAACAGGATTTACTGGCACGATAAATATCTGACTCAGTATATCCCTAGCTATGGTATAGCCCCAGCTTGCATGTCAAACAAAGCAATACAATGATCACATTTAAAACCAGTCTTAATAACTGAATAGGTATTCATAGATTAATCCTTGAGGTATTCAGTATGGCTTTCCATGAGTGGGGCAAGTAACTCATGTATAAGTTTGTAGAAGTGCACAGTTTAGGCTTCTTAATGTCAGACACACTGCTTGCTTAATATTTTCATATATTAACGTATAAGAAATAATAACTATGGAATATGACCAAATGTAAATTTGTCATTAAATTTTGTTATACTAATATATATGATTATCAAGGGATTTCACCAGACTAAATGCAATCATAATGGGCCCGATTAAAAAAACTTACACTGAGAGCAGGTCATTTGGAATCTGCCCCCCAGTATAAGCCTGTTTATAGACAGGTCTTACACCCAAGTAAGTCACTTACACTGAAGCAAATCTTTCAAAATCAGGATAGACTTACACTGAGAGCAACTATTTTGGAATCTGGCCCAATGTCATAGTACATCTGACACATTTTCAATGTAAGATAAACTCGTCTAACTAATTTGTGATAAAACTGTTCGTAATATATTTTATGTATAGCACTACAGTACACAAATTTATTTTGCAGCACACGGATAGCAAAACATTATGGTTTTATGCTTGTTTAAACATTTTGAGCACTTTGTTTTTGTACTAGATACCTATGCTTTCTTTCACATAGTGAAACAATGAATACTTGTGTCTGTAATAAAAACAAATGTATGTTACACACACATGCTAACAAGTTCTAATATCATAACAGAATGTTTATTATACAATGACTGTCCATTAATATTTGAAAACGAGCACGCTGATTGGTCAGCCCAATCAGCGTGCCCTTTGTAAATCTGAGCATATAGGGCAGCGCAGTGGTGCAGCGGTTAATGCTGTCACCTCACAGCAAGAGGTTCTCTGGTTTAATTCTCAGCTGGGGTGCCTTCTGTGCAGAGTTTGCATGTTCTCCCTGCATTCGCGTGGGTTTCCTTCGGGTACTCTGGTTTCCTCCCACATTCTAAAGACATGCTTCTGGAGCATTTCTCCCCAGGCCTCCACTGAAAACAGGATCTGTGGAACCTAGTCGGACTTTCCCGGTCAACAAATGTTAAATAAAAATAAAAATATACCAATGGAAAGAGGTCCGGTCGCCCAGACTTTTTCCATTGGTATATACTGTAACTTTATTTTTTTTTTAACAAAATAAATAACATCAGAAATCTGGACTCTGGACATACGAAAGAGACAGGACAGAGAAAATACTAGGAAAATCAGGTACATTATTCAAAACTAAAGACACGTACCTGATTTCCCTTGTATTTCCTCCATTCTGTCTCTCTCCTACCCATAAACTGTCTGAAATGTTTTTTTTTTTATTATTGACTTCAGTCCCATATGCATGCTCAGTACATCAAAAAAAGCAACAGGATATGTAACAGAAGTGAAAGGACACTAAGACGCCGTTATACAAAGACATTATTTAAGAAAAGTAAATATTTTTTCTCTTAAATAATGTCATTGATAATAGCAATAACTGACTCCGTGGTGTGGTATATTAAGATTTACCCACTGTTGGCTTTATTTAATCACGAGGGCGAAGTTATCGGTTATTGCTATATTAACATTACACACAGATTATTTTTAGTAAAATGTTTACCACTAGAATAAAAGATAGAATCTTTATGCACCAGAACATTAAATCATGAAGTTAGCAGAAAAGTTTATATTAATGATCCTGTGATAACTGGGTAAGTAGACTGACCTCCTAGACCTTTTTCAGCCATGCCCACATAGTAAAGGCAAGCAAAGCCTTCTTCAGTTATGTCAGGAACCTCTATGGTAAAGCCCAGGTTTGTTCCAAATTAGTACTTAACAGTATCACTTACACTGATCCTGTTGACTTAGCCAACCTGCTAGCAGATAGTTTCAATGCAAACTTCACCCCCCTGTCACCCCCAAAGGCCCTTTCGACATCCCCGATACTCGTCCTGACCCTCACATCTCCATAGATCAAGTGTTAAAGGCCCTTTCCAAGGTAAAGAACATGGCTTCCATAGGATCTGATAGCATTCCAGGCTGTATTCTGCACCATCTCCAGTAAGAACTGGCTTCACCATTGAGCACCCTATTCAACCACAGTCTAAGTACAGTACAAAACTGCCATTGTCATACCTTGCACAAAGGTGGTGCCACTACTGACCCTGGAAACTATCACCATGTTAGCTTGACAAGTCTGATCTGTAAAGCCATGGAGCAAATTATTATGGATCTCATAAATAAGGACATAGGAAATCTCCAAGCCCTTGACCCCACCCAGTTCAGATTTGTTAAGGGCAGATCTTGCCTGTTGAACCTGGTTGACTTCTTTGAGACTGTCACCAAGGCCCTCGATGAGGGAAAGTCAGTACATACAGCTTACCTTGACTTGGCCAAGGCCTTTGACACAATCTCCCACTTGGACATCATCAAAAAGCTAACAGAACTTTGCGTACATCCCTATCTCATCAGGTGGGTGGCCAACTGGCTCACTGACAGAACCATCAAGGTCAAAATAGGCACCTCCACCTCTGATAGGAGACATGTCACTAGTGGAGTTCCCCAGGGATCTGTCCTGAGACCCCTTCTGTTTGGTATCTACTTCTCAGAGGTCCAGGCAAAGACAAAATGCCTGTGGCTGACCAAGTTTGTGGACAACTGTAAGTTGGGTGCTGTCATTGACTCCCCAAATGATGTTAACATACTAATGACTGGTGCCAAAGTCATGGCCATAAGCTAAATGCAAAAAAATGTGTCATCATACCATTCGGCAGAAACATGGCCCCTACTGATTACCACATCAATGGCAACCCACAACCTGTGGTGAGAGACCTGGGTACTTAGGTTGATAACAATCTAAAATTCGGCCATCATGCAGCAGCAGCGGTCAGAAAAGCCTTTTACTTGGTTCATCTCATAAGTAAAGGGATTGCATCCAGAAAAAAGGAGTTTATTACAACTCTGTACTCCTCCCTGATTAGACCAACAATTGAGTATAATGCCCAGTTTGGTATGTACCTCTCCAAACAGCTGCACCAACTAGAAAGGCCACAGAAATACCTCACAAAGAGAATCCATGTCCTCCAATACCTGTCTTATGTGGATAGGCTCAAATCACTATCACTCTACTCGGTATCATACAGATTGCTCAGAGGTGATCTAAGTCTTGCCTACAAGGCAATCTCAGACCCTGGCCTACTAGAGATGCTCCATATCTGCAAGTCTAACTCCTCACACATTACCCACTCTAAATGCCTGAATCTAATATGTGACATCAACAAAACCTGTTGGAATGACAGGTTTGTCTCCCAGATACTACCCCATCTCTGGAATAGACTTCCCATACACATCAAACAAAGTACCTCACTGAACCTCTTCAAGCAAAACCTTGATGAGTGGATGGGAATCCACAAATTTGTACCAGGGGTTCCACCTGTGTCCCTCATTGACAGGGGTGACAGGTGCTGACTGAGGTTTCTTTTTGGGATAAACTCTTGGCTAGGCTAGTAAGGGCCATTAGCCTAGTAACCTCCTATGATCCTATGAATTTGGGAGCTGTGGTGATCCTAGACAGCATGTGGTGAACATGAATTTGTGAGGTCGGCTAATCCTGGTCAGTATATAATGTACATGAATTTGGGAGCTGTGGTGATCCTAGACAACATATGGTGAACATGAATTTGTGAGGTCGGCTAATCCTGGTCAGTATATATTGTGCATGAATTTGGGAGCTGCGGTGATCCTAGACAGCATATGGTGAACATGGATTTGTGAGATCGGCTAATCCTGGTCAGTATATATTGTACATGAATTTGGGAGCTGCGGTGATCCTAGACAGCATATGGCAAACATGAATTTATGAGGTCGGCTAATCCTGGTCAGTATATATTGTACATGAATTTGGGAGCTGCAGTGATCCTAGAGAGCATATGGTGAACATGAATTTGTGAGGTTGGATAATCCTGGTCAGTATATATCGTACATGAATTTGGGAGCTGCGGTGATCCTTGACGGCATATGGTGAACATGAATTTGTGAGGTCGGCTAATCCTGGTCAGTATATATTGTACATGAATTTGGGAGCTGCGGTGATCCTAGACAGCATATGGTGAACATGAATTTGTGAGGTCGGCTAATCCTGGTCAGTATATATTGTACATGAATTTGAGAGGTGGGGTAACCCTAGACAGCACATACCTAACATAAATTTGGGAGGTGGGATAACCCTGGACAGCATATACTGAACATGAATTTGTGAGATGGGATGAAGTACACAGACAGTGCAGCTGGTTGTGAGGTAAGACCCCATAAATGATATTTGGAAAATCTGATATAAAAATGTTAATTTTTAATACACGCGAGACAGATTGATAAATTTAGTAGTTAGAACTATTTTGAGGGAAACCTTTAAAAATATTCATCTTGCAAATCTGTGTGTCATGAAGTCAGAGATGTCACTCTGCAGTTCTGTCTTAAACTGTAATTTTATAGTTAGTATGAAAAGGTGTGTGTTTGTCTGAAATCATCATTTTGGATAGAAATTTGTAAGGTCACATATACAATCTGGTGTAAAAAATGTAGAATTTCAAAAATGTATGAGGAAATGTTTATCAAATCAAATATAAACTAACAATTTTGGTCAGCAGTATTATGGGGTAAAAACTTTCAGAATGATTTTCTTTTATTTATTTTATATTTGTTTGTTAACTATGAAAGTGTGCTGGTATGAGACCATTTTCAGCTATGACCCAGGTCATAAAACAATCGCATTAAGGTACATAACTTTGGGAAAAGAGAAAGCATATAAATATATAGTTGAGTACATACCGTAATTTCAAACACAATCAAGCAGAGCAATGTATACAAAGCAATGTAGTACATAATATATAGAAAACATGAAGTCATTTTATATATATATATATATATATATATATATATATATATATATATATAGCTGCACCAGTGGACATTTGAAACAGATGAACAGAATCATATTTTAGCCACACGCTGCCCAATGTAGCGACTCAAATCTGCTCAATTCTAACGTAGAAGAAGTTCCACAAAAGACCAAATGTGTAATGTTAAAATATTTAATCACGAACACAGCACAATCCAACAGGGTTAAGCGCTTTCATCTAAAAATTAGACTTCATCAGAACCCTGAACAGAGGAAACAATCCAATTATATACACAGTTAGGTGCCAAAAATCTTAAAGCAACACTCACAGTAAACATGACCTCATAAAATAATTATTACAGTTGTTACAAAAATTACAATTGTTACAAAAATAATAACCTGAGTGTTGGGACAAGAAAAAATGCACATATATAAACATATTGTGTTCTGTATATTAAGATGGTAAATATAAATGTAAATATGTTCTAAATATAAAAGTATTCTAAGTATATAAAAACGGCTTAATACTTATAAAATCATTAACCCCAGGTGGCAGATTGCATTAGTCCTAAACTGCCAAATTGTCTCTTTTTTAGCTAAATTAACTTTCCAATTCCCCCCACAGGGGTTAATGTCTACCCTGTCAATAATAAAAAATTTGAAGAAGTGAGTACTACCATATAAAGAGACGTGGTGGGCTAAAGCGTTTTTAACATCACCCTTCTTAATTTTATATAGGTGCTCATAAATACGTTTTCTAAAGGGCCTCTCGGTCTTGCCGATATAAAACGCAGGACATTTAGAACACACTGCTAAATATACCACTTTAGAAGTCTGACAATTGCCACCATTACTCTTAACAAAAGTTTTATTAAAATTATCCAGTCTAACCCCACTGCTTTCAAAGATGAACAAACACTGACCACAGCATCTGCATTTCTTTGTAATACCTGTGCTGAATCTTGAAACCTTTTTTAATTCAAGTAAATTTTTAATATTAGGACCTGCTCTATACACAAAACTGGGTTGACTACCCAAAATGTTAACACAATCATTATCAGATTGTATAATTTTCCAACATTCAAAAATTATATTCTTAATATATTGTACATGTGGGGAAAATGTCAAAACACAAACTGTAGAAGTTTGTGTTTGAAGAGATGGACGAATGTCTCTAAGCAAGTCCCCTTTCCCTAAGATGGGGGAAAATCTTTTACCCCATTCACATGTGACGTAAGAAATAACGTCACTTAACATGCCATTCGGATAACCCCTATCCAAGAACATAGATCTAATAAATTCCAGTTCCTTTATCATAACAGATTTGGTAGAAGACATACGGGCAGCTCTAACACACTGCCCCTTAAATATATTCCTGAAAGTGTACCTAGGATGGTCACTTGAAAAATTTAAGTAATTATTCGAAAAAGTGTTCTTATGGTGAATTCTAGAATCAAATCCGTTGCTTGAATGACTAATAAAGGTATCCAAATAGGCAATCCCTGTAGTGGAAAAATGGTGTGTAAACCGTAAAAAATCCGTGGACTGATTGATGTAATCCATAAATTCGGAAATCTCAGTAACAGACCCTTTCCACAAAATAAACAAATCATCCAAATATCTGCTGTAAAAGATAATCTTGGAAAAATAAGGAGAGGGGAAAAGAAAAAGTTTCTCCCACTCATACATAACAAAATTGGCGAAGATGGGTGCACAAGAGGCACCCATCGCCACCCCTTTTACCTGTCTGTAGAATTCCCCTTTAAAACTAATGTAATTGTGGTCCAAGACCAAAGACATCATGTCAACCAATAGACAAATTTGATCCCAAGTAAAGTCTGAAATGGATCTTAAACTATTTTCAAAATAAATTAATCCAGTTTCCTTCGGAATACATGAAAATAAATCGATGACGTCAATGGTCAAAAAAATTATATCCTTGTCCCACAATTCAGGTGATAGTTTCCCCAAAAAAGACCAAGAGTCTTTAACAAGGTGGGGAATTCTCTCATACAAAGGTTTTGTCCATCGGTCTATCACCGTACCTATAGGAAAGGTTTTTGATTTACCACCTGAAACAATAGGTCTAAAGGGGGGGGGAGTTGGAAACACATTTGCGGACCTTAGGGATGCCAAAAATGGTTGCTAGAACTGGGAAATCTACTTTAATGAAGTCGTAAATGTCTTTAGAGACCCTGTCATTAAATAAATATTCCTCGATGGCTAGATCAATTTTACGATACCCTACATTGATTTCATTAAGAGAAACCACTTCATAATTCCCAGATTCCAAACCAATTTTTGTCATAGCGTTGACATAGTCCACATTGTTAAACAAAACAACTCCACCCCCCTTGTCAGGTTTCATGACCCTTACATTATTGTTGGATAGAAAAAAGTCCAAACATCCACGTTCATCTTTGGTAGGATTATCTATACTATCCAAGGGGGAAGCTTGATTGTTAATAGTATTGAATCTGTAAATATCCTGACATATCATTTGATCAAAAAGGGTCACCTTAGGATGAGGAGCTGGTATATAAGTGCTTTTTTTGTTTAAGGACAGTCCATGACTGATGGTGTCCATGTGACTATTGTTGTCATTTTTAAAATGCATGGCCAAATTAAGGCGTCTGCAATATAATTTGACATCCCTAATAATATTAGTTAAGTTCATCTTATTAGTAGGCACAAATTTGAAACCTCTAGAAAAAAGTTTAAACATATCGGGGGTAATATTAATATCGGTATAGTTAAAAATATTAAACCCAGAATGGGAAAAAACAATCTGTTTTTCACCTTTGATAGGAGAATCTGACAAAGTCCGTCCAGAACAGTTGTCAACATCAAGGTCTTGAGTGCTTTTTACCACCTCTTGTTGTTTGACAATAACCTTTTCTTTGGGGCTGGAAAAAAATGGCCCCCCCCCCGAAAATTAGAATCCTGGTCAAAGTGTCTGTTGTTTTCGTTGTTTTGATTAAAACCAAACCTCCTACCCACTTCTTTTCTTTCTTGCGGCCAAATATATACATTTTTATTATTATAACTGTCTAAATCTCTAGAAATTTTTCTACATTTTCTATAATAAACATTCTTTACCCTTTGTTCCGCTGATGAAAATTGCTTGTTATATAAATCAGTCCATTCACTAAAATATTGGTCATGTGTAATAACATAATCAAGTTTTTCCACTTCACTAATGAGTTTAGACAGTTTCTCATCATTGTTTTTTAACAACAGACGCATAAAATCAAAACCAAATCCATCAAAAAGGTTATTGAAATTGTGCTTAACATTGTCACAGTAATCAATACCTAAGGGCAGTTTAAAAAACCGAAGCCCCTTTGGAACAATATTTAAAGTGAGACATTTAGACAGGTAAGCATTATCCAATTTGATACATTTGATATTAAACAACTTTTTACCAAAGTCAAAAATCAATTGTTTAATGTCCACTTTGTCCCCCTTAATAGGGTCTGAAATAGTCCTCCTGTCAGTATTGTCACCAAAATCGAAGTTGTCATCTAAAAAAATATCCAAAGTGTCCAGCTTCGTAGAAGTCCCACCAGGACCTTTCCCTGTGTGAACTACTTTCTTTTTAGAAAGATTTGTGACAACTGGTGAGGAATTTAATGCACCTTGCCCCATAGTTTTTTCAGCATTTACCACCATAGTTTGTTTAACTAAGGGACACATACCTGCATATGTTTTAGTAGCCATAGGCCTCTTAGAACGAGCTCCCAGTCTCTCGTTCTCATCACGTATTTGGTATAGACTGAAGTCAAATGTGAAATCCCACTCGTCTTCCTTGTCGAGCAAATTTCTGCTAGACCCTGAAGAGGAATTCTACAGACAGGTAAAAGGGGTGGCGATGGGTGCCTCTTGTGCACCCATCTTCGCCAATTTTGTTATGTATGAGTGGGAGAAACTTTTTCTTTTCCCCTCTCCTTATTTTTCCAAGATTATCTTTTACAGCAGATATTTGGATGATTTGTTTATTTTGTGGAAAGGGTCTGTTACTGAGATTTCCGAATTTATGGATTACATCAATCAGTCCACGGATTTTTTACAGTTTACACACCATTTTTCCACTACAGGGATTGCCTATTTCGATACCTTTATTAGTCATTCAAGCAACGGATTTGATTCTAGAATTCACCGTAAGAACACTTTTTCGAATAATTACTTACATTTTTCAAGTGACCATCCTAGGTACACTTTCAGGAATATATTTAAGGGGCAGTGTGTTAGAGCTGCCCGTATGTCTTCTACCAAATCTGTTATGATAAAGGAACTGGAATTTATTAGATCTATGTTCTTGGATAGGGGTTATCCGAATGGCATGTTAAGTGACGTTATTTCTTATGTCACATGTGAATGGGGTAAAAGATTTTCCCCCATCTTAGGGAAAGGGGACTTGCTTAGAGACATTCGTCCATCTCTTCAAACACAAACTTCTAGAGTTTGTATTTTGACATTTTCCCCACATGTACAATATATTAAGAATATAATTTTTGAATGTTGGAAAATTATACAATCTGATAATGATTGTGTTAACATTTTGGGTAGTCAACCCAGTTTTGTGTATAGAACAGGTCCTAATATTAAAAATTTACTTGAATTAAAAAAGGTTTCAAGATTCAGCACAGGTATTACAAAGAAATGCGGACGCTGTGGTCAGTGTTCGTTCATCTTTGAAAGCAGTGGGGTTAGACTGGATAATTTTAATAAAACTTTTGTTAAGAGTAATGGTGGCAATTGTCAGACTTCTAAAGTGGTATATTTAGCAGTGTGTTCTAAATGTCCTGCGTTTTATATTGGCAAGACCGAGAGGCCCTTTAGAAAACGTATTTATGAGCACCTATATAAAATTAAGAAGGGTGATGTTAAAAACGCTTTAGCCCACCACGTCTCTTTATATGGTAGTACTCACTTCTTCAAATTTTTTATTATTGACAGGGTAGACATTAACCCCTGTGGGGGGAATTGGAAAGTTAATTTGGCTAAAAAAGAGGCAATTTGGCAGTTTAGGACTAATGCAACCTGCCACCCGGGGGTTAATGATTTTATAAGTATTAAGCCGTTTTTATATACTTAGAATACTTTTATATTTAGAACATATTTACATTTATATTTACCATCTTAATATACAGAACACAATATGTTTATATATGTGCATTTTTTCTTGTCCCAACACTCAGGTTATTATTTTTGTAACAATTGTAATTTTTGTAACAACTGTAATAATTATTTTATGAGGTCATGTTTACTGTGAGTGTTGCTTTAAGATTTTTGGCGCCTAACTGTGTATATAATTGGATTGTTTCCTCTGTTCAGGGTTCTGATGAAGTCTAATTTTTAGATGAAAGCGCTTAACCCTGTTGGATTGTGCTGTGTTCGTGATTAAATATTTTAACATTACACATTTGGTCTTTTGTGGAACTTCTTCTACGTTAGAATTGAGCAGATTTGAGTCGCTACATTGGGCAGCGTGTGGCTATTTTGGTCATTGTGCTTTTGGTTCACTTTTACAGAATCATATTTTGTTTCATGCTAGCACCAAAACAACTGAACGGCATTATGAAACCCTTGGCTGATGATTACAAAACAGCCAGTCAAACTTTCCATATTGAAGCTGTCCAGCATCCCTAAAACAAGCATATTTGTACTGGTGAAATGAGCGATTTTAGCCTTTTTTTAACAATTAATTAAGTTGCTAAGATCAGTAATGTCATTGGGGAGACTATAGGAAGAAGCACAGGCAAATTTACTGAAAGATTTTTCACTGGTGGCTAGCAAAACCTGGGATCTGTGTCATTTGAGTAAAGAGTTGTTTCTGAGTGAGTTGATTATTTTATGAATAATATTTAATTTATGTGCCAAAGGTAGGCAGTATACAGGCAGTAATACCTAAGGTAGGCACTGTTGGGGAAGCAGTCTGCCCAGAGGTGTTATGTAGCCTGCTACTGCAACTGGAGGGCCTGTCCACCCCTGAAAAGACATTTATTTCCTCTATAATACCCACACTGGAGGGCATTCTTACACTTAGATAATGAGTTGTCTGTTAAATTGCTTCATATTTGATTTTATTGGTATATACATTTTTTATATTTTTGATGTAAAATAGTTCCTCCACCTAATGTTTCAGAGTTGCTGCAACATATGTAATTGTTTTGCTGGAAGAACTATTTTTATGTCTAAAATATAACGTATGTAAGCATTTAATTCCCACACACACACACACACACAAACACACACATACACACGCGCGCGTGTGCACGCACACACGTGCCCAGCAATTTGACACTTTACTGACTGAATGTACCTCAAGTATTTCATTATGATGAGTGAAATAAATTAATACAGTGCAAGACATTGCATTACCCCATGTCTCCCAGCTGTTCCTGTTTTTGCCTCATATTTTTGTCTGTCTCTAGAAAGTGTTGGATTTTCTGATAAAACACTGAGGCTTACAGTCAGTCAGTAAAGCCAGACATTATAGTTTCATACTTATTGTTCTGACTATGCATATCAATAGAAATCCTGTTGCCATATTTCCCTTTTAAGTGAATTAGGGTCTTCTCTTCTCTGTCTTTCTTTCTCTTACATATAGACACATGCAATTTCATTACTTTTTCATTTTTTGTAGTTTCCTTTTTTTACACTCACTAAACAAGAAAGCCATGTAAAAAAATGATATAGTTTAATCTTTTTTCAGTTTGTGCTTCGTGTAACTTAATTTTACCATGGGATATTTGTACATTAACACCTTTCTGGAGAGTGTTCATACTCTGATAGGGTACTGATTTACATTCTGATCATTATCTAACTATCTTTAAGATGATTAAAGGACACAGTATTAAGTAGGTAGTTGGACCTAGCTGTGATGTGAAGTCATTTGGCCTTGCTGATAGAGTTGCATTGGTATTTTAAACTGATGGATAGGTAGATAAACTGTGCTCTTTTATTTTTGGCTGTTTTTAGTAAGTCACATTTTCCACTGAGAAGAGATCTTTAATCAGAAGAACATATTCAAACCTTTTTGAAATCTTTTTACCTACTTTACATTGTAGTAAGACATTGCAGGTAGTTTTGTGGATGTGCTCTTGAAAGTTTAGTTGTTACCTAACAGAAGTTTGATATTTTTGTTAAGTAGTGAAAGGAATGCAGTCCCAAATGGATCTGTGATAATCGATAAGGTAGCATTAACCACAACATCAGATTCTTGAGTACTGAAATTAATTTAGGACAGCTACGAACTGCAGTAGCCCCCCCCCCCCGCCAAAAAAAGAATCAGTCTCATTTATTTCACCAAATCCTATCAGATATGTTGCCACAAAGTGTGGTAGAGCCTTTTCCTCCTACCCAACCGGAAAAAGGCTTCTATTGAAGGATTTTTCTATTACTCAAGAAGGAAAGTACCCTGGAGTCCAGTTTTGGATCCACCAATTTTAAACACCTTTCTCATAGTTCCAAAGTTTAGAATGCTAAACTTGCAGTCCCTGTTCCCTATTATAATACCAAGGCTTACTTAGTCACTCTGAACCACAAGGATGCCTATATGTGCATTTTCATGCATGGAGACCGCAGATGTTATCCAAGATTCTTTGTTTTGGGGTTGCACTTTTAGTTGACATCTATGCCAGTTGGTATCTCTACTGCTGTCAGAGTATTCACAAAATGTTGCCCTCTGAAGACTTCAGGGAATTTACAGTTACTCCTATCTGGGTAAGTGCTTCATTCCGGATAATTCATTCTAAGACACTCTGGCATCCCATTACCTTTCTGTGAATCTCTTCTACAGTCTAAGCTTCAGGTTAAACCTAGAAAAACTCTTCCTAGTCCTTCTCACAGGTTGGTCTTTCTAGGATGTCTTCTGTACACCTTTCTGATGGTAGCTTAACTCCCTCCAATGAGGGTTTCCTTCTGCCATCAGCAATTTCTAAATTTTGCTCACCACAATAGATCCATAACTAGGGAATTCCTCAGAATTCTCAGTTATGTAGCTTCAGCCATCCTCACAATTCCTCTTGCCAGACTCCTCAATCCTCTGATGGGCCAATCAAGTTCAACAGAATACAGATCTCCTTCTTTCTCTCCCATTACTACTCAGTCACTCACAGTGGAAGCCTCATCTTTTGCATGGGGAAGTCTCAAGGTATCAAAGTCTGGGGCATGTGGGAGATTAATTTTTAAAACAAACACATAGAGCTCAAAGAAATAGTGTCCCCAGCAAGGGTTAGCAAGCCACAGAGTCAACTGTGGACACCTGGACCACTATTATTCATAGCAGACAAAACCAAAATTATTTGTGGTAGAACAGGCTCTGCCTTTTGTGCAGACTAACTATTGTGGCCTGGGAGCTGGCAATTCAGAACAATCTCTCCCTACATGCAACCTATATTCTAACAGAGCAGAAGACAGTGGCAGTCTCACTTACAGATCTAAGACAGAGTCTCAAGAATGGATGTTACATCCAGAGATATTCCAGGGGATTGTCCACTGTGAGGAACTCCCCAAGTAGATCTGTTTGGCTCTATTAACAGCAAACAGCTGTAGCAGTTCTGTGTCAGGACTCCTTGAAAAAAGACCTAGAAAACAGATGCTTTTCTTTCCCATGATCATGAATTTTCCTTTATGCTTTTCGCTCCTTTACTCTGATAACCAAAGTCTTACTAAAGATAAAGAAGGACCCTGCAAAGATACTTCTGGTAATGCACCTTTGGTCCAGACACTGGTTTTCTCTTTTCATGTACCTGACCAGGAGCAATTACCAAAACTTCCTCAAAGGGTGAACCTACTCACATAGGACAAGGGGATCTTTCAACCACCCCATCATTTGCAGCCTTCACGTGACTATGGATGAAGGGTTTTGATCCAATTTAGGCACCTCTTTTCAGAGGGCATACAACAGGTATTGAAAGAGACGACAGAACTTGCTACTAGGAAATCATATTACTTCAAATTGAAGAGATTTTCTAGTTGGTGCCATATTAGAGACCAGGATCCATCCATGCTGGGGTTCCAGCAGTTGTCCAGTACCTATGAATTTCTCAAGACAGGCTTGTCTTACACTTCCATCATAGTGCACCTTTCAACCATTTCTGCTTGTCTGCCATTGGATACCCTCCTTTTCCTCCTGTTTACAAGTCAAACATATCTTAAAGGGGGTTTTATATATTAGACCTCACAGAAAATAGGTGACTTCTTCCTGAGATCTTAATTTTGTGTTGGAAAAGCTGACTCTTCCTGTATTTGCACCTACAGACAGTTTTCCCCTTTACATTTTGACCATTATCTAACTATCTTTAAGATGCTTAAAGGACACAGTATTAAGTAGGTAGTTGGACCTAGCTGTGATGTGATGTCATTTGGCCTTACTGACAGAGTTGCATTGGTATTTCAAACTGATGGATAGGTAGATAAACTGTGCTGTTCTTACTTGGAAGACAGCTTTACTTATGGCTGACTTTTCTAAACAAGTATCTGAGTTGCAGGCCTTCATATCTTCTCAACCCTTTTGATTTTCCATAAGGACAGGGTAAGTCTTAAAAACAATCCCTCTTTCATGCCTAGAGTTGTTTCTGAGTCTACTTTAAGTCAAACTGTCCATCTCCATGTGTTCTTCCGTGAACCCAAGAACAAAGTGGAGAGTTTTTCATACTTTGGATGTCCACAGGCAACTCAGATGCTTCATAAACAAGACTAAAGATTTCAGAATGTCAGTCCAACTTTTCGTTTCCTTTGATGGCAAGAAAAAAGGACAGCCAATTTCCAAACAAAACCATTTCTGTCAGTATTTAGCTCATGACCTGGATTCTGTTATTCTCATTATGGAAATGCCCCCCCCCCTCCCCTGAAAACATCAAGGCTCATTTCACCAGCAATATGGCTACTTAAGTGGCCTTTTAGAAAGTTGTGGACTTGAGAGGTATTCTGCAAGAAGCATCTTAGTCATCAATGCACAATTTCTCTAAGCACTATAAAATGAACTCATTTTCCATAACCAAATCGGGGTTTGCTATGGCTATTCTCTTCAGGACTCTGGCCTTGTTACCATACCTCTCAACTTCTTAGCACTTAATCTGGACAAAGGCAAAAATAATGGATGGACAATTTCCCTAGAATAGGAACGGATTTTAAATATTATTCTGATAAAATTAAAAAGTTGCTAGAATAGCATGTTTTGCATTAGCATACATTTTCTGAAGGATATGAAGTCTGAAATTCAAATGTCTGCAATTATTTAGCAACTTCAGTCCTCAATGATTTGCTAGAAAACCACAAATTTTTGGTCCTTCTCTGAAGTACAGGCTAACACAGAAGGCCACTGGTTAATGAAGTTCGCAGATGACTGCAAACCAGGAGCCATAGTCGAGTCCCTAAATGATGTGGACATCCTACAGAAGGGCCTCACTGAGACAGATGCCTGGTGTCAGAGTCATGGCCTCAAACTCACTAACAAAAAGTTCATTGTCATCCCCTTTGGTAAAAACTCTGTACCCATGAACTACCACGTAAACGGCAGTCTACTTAACATCAAATGTGTGATAAGAGACCTTGGGACCCAGGTGGACAGTAGTCTCTCCTTTGATAATCACATCGTCACAGTAGTCAGGAAATCCTTCTATGTGGCACACCTCATCACAAAAGGGTTCTCATTCAGGAAAAAAGAGGTCATTGTTCCCCTCTACTCAGCACTCATTAGACCCATTATAGAGTACAATGCCCCTTTTGGAATGTACCTCACAAGACATCTGCAGCAGCTGAAAAAGCCACAGAAGTACTTCACAAAGAGGATTTACTGGCCTCAAACAGATGCCCTACACTAACCATCTCAAAAAACTCCAGCTTTACTCTTTAGCATATCGCCTGCTCCGAGGAGATCTCTGCCTAACATATAAATCTATGTTAAACCCAGAGCTGTTGGACATGCTACACCTAAAGAAATCCCAATCCCTCCGAGCTACATGCTCTAGGGACCTAAACCTTGTCACCACAATAAACAGAACATGCTGGAGGGATAGATTCCTGTCCCAGAGATTTCCTATACTCTGGAACAAGCTACCCATCTATGTCAAGCAAAGTTCCTCATTAGCACTCTTCCAAGAAAAATCTTGATGAGTGGATGGGAAATAGGAAATACACCCCGGTGATCACTTCTGTGGCTCTGCTCGACAGGGGCACAGGAAATTAACTTTCTTGGGTGGCGTAAGCCAGGGACCCTTGTTGGGTAGGCTTACTTAGGCCCTTGGGCCGATAGCCTAGTACCTACCTATGAACCTATGAAGAGCAGGCATAAAATATAAGACAAAAATTTGGACATTCTGCAAAAATTTGGCAGGTATGCCTGTTACCTCCACCCTTGTGTCCTAAGCTTTGGCAGTCATCCCATATAGTTTTATGCTACTGATGAACCTATTGTAATCCTGTAAGTTAGCTTACCACAACAGCAGATCTTCCAATAGACCACTGCTGCAATACTAACACCATCCCTGCTTCCCCTATTTTTATTTTCCTGTCTTCTCCTGGCTGGGATGGGATTCCTGGCACACTGACTCAATTTATCTGACATTTCATTTTTGAACTTGGCTTACTTCTAGAACAATACAGCCCTGACTTTTGGCACCCATACATCCTTCTTATACCAGCATGGTCACATGCTTAAGCAGATGTGTGAATTGTGAGAATAGCACCTAATGCTTTAGCAGACAGGTTAGACATCCCTTCTTCTTGACAGGACATCCCATATAGCCTTATGCCACTGCAACAGTGATCTGTTTGAACATTTAGTGCTATGGTAAGTTAACTTACACAACTGTACTATCCCCTTTGTCCAGTTTCTTCCTTTTTTCTGAGGTCTAGGCATAAAAGGGAATAGTAAACAGCAGTAGGACTCCTGGCTGCCAGCTAGCTGCTGTAGTATAGAGACTAAGAAAACATTTTTTTCTGGGAGAGGTTAGCTTGGCTGACACCTTAAATAGAGATTAGAAGAGCATACCTTGCTGTTTTGGTGAACATTTTGTATTTGCTTTTTTTCTTTTTCACTTGCCTTTGCTTATCCAAGAGAATTACATGATGTAAGAAACTGAAAGGCAAATGAAAAGGAAAGAATGCAATGCAATCATTCACTTGGTCTTCAAATAATTAGAGCAACAATTCAGATAGTTCCATTTCAGAAATGAAAAGCTATATCAGGGGAAGTGGTGGAGACAAAGAGGGGGAACATCTAATAAACTTGTGTGCGCTTAAAAGTTTGCTTCATGGAGTATCCATAGATCTCGCACCACACTGTCTAATCCAGTGCTCTGTACTGGAACGTCAGAGTAGAGCTTAGCTCAGCAACTTCACTTTGATCTGTTATCATAGATTCTTTTGGATTATGAAACAATTTGTCTTTGGTCATTCTGCATATAAATTGTTTCCTGTACCTACTAGATAGACTACTGCTGCAGTTGATGAGATTGCAGATCTAGGACAGTGCTTACAAGCCCTACCATTTTGATCCAAATTAATTGTAGAGTGCCTGCTGCGGGGATAATATATTGATGTACATGTGCAGTCAGCAGAAAGATCCCTGAAATGGAGATACATAAATAGAATTCTGAAGAGGACATCCTGTTAAGATGGAAGCAGAATAGCTCATTGGTTTGTCCACACCTCCTATGTTGGGTTAGATATTTGTCAGTATGATCCTGGTAACTGTAGGGAAAATTCAGAAACACAAAGCAAAGAAGTTGGGAGCTCTGATACCACTAGGGGCTGAAAGGCAAGAAACTACTTTAACAGATAACTTGGACCTTTCTTCTACCCTGACTTTGGCTGATAGACAGGACAACATGTCAGTTGCTGCATCTCCCAGCTCCACAGACATGAAAATTGAACATATCATGTCTGACTTACATCAAATCAACTTTACATTATAGAATATATGGAGAAGATGGAGCAGAAACTGGATGATGTCATGGATGCCCTCTCCTCCCATTTCGATAACTTAACATGGATGGACTCCTCTGGTGAATGTAGTGCAGAGGTTAGCTGATATTGAATCCAGGCTTGACTTATTGGAAATAAGGCAAATGGACCAGGAGGATCGAGATAAGTGTAAAGATATCCCATCTAATGGGACACTGGAAGGAGCATTGAGAGGTGACTGCGTGGCTTAAATTTTGGAAATGATTGCTGAATGGTCACTGGTTAGAAATGCTTAGATGGAAGATCACCCTGGAGAGGGCTCACAGGCTGTTCCTACCTCACATGCTCTACAGTTGTTTCACAGCTTTCAGACCAGACTGGATTTTTCTAAGGCATACCACATTTATAACTTACTGAATTGTCTCTGGTCATAGACCATGCCATTTAGTTTGATAAGAGAGGTCTTTTAGTGAACCTGGAAACAAAGAAAGCATTTTAAACGGTCATTTGGAGTTATCTTTCATTTCAGAAAAAAAGGTGTTTTCCTCTGCAGCTAATTTCATTGATAAATGTGCTATATGATAATACTCAGGTGACTATTAAAATAGGCCTGAGATCATCTAAAGAAATTATTTTGCACAGAGGAACTCAACAGGGTTGCCCTTGCTGCCTCTGCTCCTGTTTATTCTGCACCCAGAACCACTAGCTGCCAAATTATGAAATATTCTTTATCTTGCTTTTATTTTAGGGAATAACCATGTATCCCTAGGGTTCCCCTTGACTTGATCGACACGCCAAAACACCGACGCTCAGAAGACAGACTCCAGAAGACCGACGAAACAGATGATCGACAAGGTGAAATCCCGACAGCCGAAACACTGACATGGGCAACGTGTGAGCGCGACTCGGTAAGTGTGCGATAGTGAGGGATTTAGCATTAGGGAGCAGACAGGTAAGTGTGAGATAGTGAGGGATTTAGGGTTAGGGTGCGGGAAAGGTGAGTGTGCGGTAGTGTCAGACTTTAGGTTTAGTGGTGGGTTAAGTGAGTTAGGGTTAGGGTGCGGGTAGGGTAAGTGTGCAATAGTGACGGACTTTAGGTTTAGTGGTGGGTTAAGTGAGTTAGGGTTAGCGTGCGGATAGGGTAAGTGTGCGATAGTGATGGACTTTAGGTTTAGTGGTGGGTTAAGTGAGTTAGGGTTAGGGTGCGGGTAAGGTAAGTGTGCGGTAGTGTCGGACCTTAGGGTTAGGGTTTGGGTTATGGTTAGTGCATGTATAGTTGTGTGTAATGTGTAGTTTACGTTTTGTGTGTCGGTGTTTTGGGTGCCGGTGTTATGGTGTTCGGTTTTGTGAGTTGTCGGTTTTGTGCTTTTTCGGTCTCTTGGTGTCGGTGTTTTGGGTGTCGGCTTTGTGGCGTGTCAGTGTTGTGATAGGGATCCATCCCTAGATATATATATATATATATATATATATATATATATATATATATATATATATACATGCAGATTATATACTCCTTTATATGAAACACACAGAAAGAGAGCTTGGCATAGTTTTCAAAGGTTTGCACTCATTTGGGAAAGTGGATATAAAATTAATACTAAGTAGTAAGGCATAAACTGTTCAAATTAACTACACCCCTTCAACTGCACTGTATTTGAGGTTTCCATTTTGGAGTATCCTTAACTCTATGATTTACCTAGGGATAACTTTCTCTACCACACTTCTGAGACTGACCTTTAGCAATATTATTGTGAAAAAGTGAAGATTTTTTCAACTTTGGCACAGGTTAAACTTGGATTTCCAAAAGTATGTGCTAGCCATTAAATGGTTTGTTCTCAGTCTCATATTTTATGCCACACAGGGACTTCCTCTTAACCCCTTCAACAGATCAATTACTCACAATTAGGTGGCTTTCTTCTTCCTTTTTGTGGCTGGGACAGAAATAAGGACTTTCAGGAAGATTACTTTACCTTCAGGAGACATGGGATGAATTTCAGTGCCAGAGTTTGAATTTTATATTGAAGTGGCCTGCCTTAAGTTATTATTTGGTCTTATTAATCCACAGTTGAAGAGTGTATGGAAACAAATACTCCTTCCTGCATCAGATAGGTAGTTCAAACATATTAATACGAAAAAGGCCTACAGCCCTTAGAAACAAGGCAGAACTGCTAGAGATGAAAGTCTGGGTCTTCAGCATCCCTAAGACAAACAGTTGGATGCAGTGCCTATCCCTGTAAATGCACATTAATCTGGGAAGAGTTGGGAACAGACTATTAGAGACTAGAATAAGGTCCAACTCATATTTAAGGTACTGGGAACACCTGCTAGAAGCATCTCTAAGCTGGCCTGCATTGAAAACAAAACTCCACTGCAAGAGTCACGTAAAACATAAATAGTCATACTGTTGCTTCTATTTACCCAGACAAAAACTACAGTCAATTTCAAGGGGTGATTGGCCTCTGTGGATACAATGGTGGATAGACTAGAGAGGAGGAGAAGTTGTTTCAAAGGGAGTTATATATACAGAATCCCTTTGGGTTCCATATCCCAATTGTCATTTAAATATAAATTGATTTACAAACATGAGTTAAATATTTCTATCCCAGATATGGTTTGGGACAAATTACTAAGGATCCCAAAATAGGCTACTAAAGCAAGAAGGTTTAGATTTTTTGGACGGCAGTGCCTGTTTAATTTTTTTGTTTGTTTGTTTTAGTTTACACTCCAGCTAGACTCTCTTCCTGCTTCAATTGGATTTTGTTCATAAATATGTTTAAACTCTCATTTTCCTCTCTTTCATCATACAATAGGATGATTGCAGTGTTAATTCTGTTAAACTACTCTGTGTGCCCAGAAGGTTTATTGCCAGCAGAGAGATGACCTGCAAAGAGATTCTTATGAACATCTGCTACATTTAATAGGCTCTTGTTCATCCTTGCTTGTTGAGGTATCACATAGCTATGGCATTGTCTAAAAAGACTCAGGAAACATTTCAGTGAGACATTTTTAAACTCTTGCTCTGATGTTGTCATTTTCATTCATTCCTTAAATGTTGGGGTTTGGATCCGATCTTTGGATCCAAGTTGGTCACTTCTTCCACTCGTGGAACACTGAAACTCTCAAGCTCCTCCCATTACCCATAATGCCCTCATCACCTCACATACCTCAGATCTTGTTTGCCATCATAGTGTTCAGACGTGGTTGCTAAAAACTCTCAAGTGAGCTTTAACAGTCTGTGAGTTAATTGCGGTTGTATATAGTTCTAATAATTTTTGTATCTTTCACTCTTTTTCATCCCTTTAACTCTCGTTAACAGGCATCTAAAAGTTTTTCCCCTTTTCCTTTTTACTCTTAGAGTATACTTCAATGCCATTGCTGGTATTCTGTCCCTGTATAGTACCTTTTAGCACTTCTCTTTTTATTTACCATTGTTGGTAATCCCTTTCTTATCCTTATCTTATTATGTATTAAAAAAGGAGTGGGGGTTCTACCTTACCCTTTCTTTCTCTTTTTTTTCTGTTTTATTTTGTTTGAGAAACCTTCAGGTTTTTAATAATGCGTGGCCTGCAGCTACAAAATGCCCAACTCAGATGCACATTCAAAGTGCATATAGTGTTTATGGAATTCTCATCCGGACTCCGACTGTCATATTTGTAAAGAATTTAATTGACAGAAAAAATAAGTTAATTCTTAGGGACTTGCTGCCCTCTAAACCTGCATCTAAGGCCTTTGGGACTCAAACCCCCAAAAGAGTAGACAAAAAAGGAGATTCTCCTACTAAAGAATCTCATAAGAGATCTCTGGATCCAACATCTGCTACTTTGGCTCTGTTATCAGAATTTCCTCTTAAACATGCAAAAAAGTTGGATAGAATGGCTTCATATCCGAAAAATAGATCTGATAAATCACCACAGATGCATCCACCTCACCTGTTGATAGATCTGATCACCTCTTGGTTCCCATCTCCCTTTTGGGCAAAGTCTCTTTGGCACCATTCAAGACCCTCATCCACGGCCTCAACCATTCGATCTTCCAAGAGCCTTACAGAAGCTGATGTGGACAGGATGATGAGGAAGTTCCTCAGAATGCAGATACAAATGGGAGTTCTTCTGGCTCCTATTCCATTGGTTCCAAAGACCCTTGTCAGTACTACACCTCCACTTTTAGCTCCTTCTCCAGTCTAACTTTGGTTTCAGAGTCATCAGATCCAAAATTTCTAGAGTCTGCCTTGGATCTGAAGATCTTGGTATCTTTGACTCCAGTGGTATCTGTGAATTGTCTGGTACTGAGTAATTCAGAGCTGGATGATTGGCGAAGCTGTAGCATTGGCTCTGTGTCCAAGATGTTGGACTCGACTCCAAAGTTGCTGGTGCCATCTTTACCTCTCAGAGCTTCAGAGCCAGACAGCTTGGCTCAGACTCCCTCCTTGAGTGGTTTGCCTTTGTGGTGAAGGGAACTAGTGGTCCATAAGCCTGCTTTATTGGAGCCATCAATGTCTTTTTCTCCAGGGCATTCTGCCTTTGAGGTACTGGAGAGAGCCTTCTCTGTTCCCACAGTTTAGACTTCTCTTCCTTCTTCAGCTCTGACTCCCCAGTCTAATTCAATTCTGTGTCCAGAGTCTCAGTCATCCATTCCATTGGGACAGCCAGCCCGAACCAATCTCCAGACCACCCATCAGGGTTTAGTAATCTCTTCCAATACCTCTCCTGAGGATCTCACCCAAGAGGTTCCTTGGAAGAGGAAGTGCAAAAGGAGGCCTTAGACTTTCCACAAGAGCCTGTCACCAAGGACACTAACTTTGATGAAGGGGAAGGGTCCCCAGATCACCACCTGATGATGTCCCATTTGGAGACATCTTAGAACTCTTAAAACAAAGGCGTGGTTTGTCCCCCAGTAACCCTTGTCAAGAGGAATCGGTGTTCCTGGAGGCCTTGGCACTGGCCCATCTTCTGGGTGACTCCACCTACTGATGAGCTCATTGATGTAGTCTCTCAATGGGTGTGGAAGGAGTCTGACACAATTGAGCCTATCCCGGAGAGACCAGCTAGGATCCTGGCACCATCTAAGGATACGACATTTTGGAGTAAAGGAGTACTTGTTGATGTCATGGTCATAGCGGCGGCCAGTAAGAAGGAACTGGTAGAACAAAGTTCCACTGTCAACCTACCTAACAGAGAGTCTAGGGCAGTGGACAGGTTTGGGAAACGTGTCTATGCTTCAGGGACCTTTGCCCTTAGGTTACTGAATTATTTGGCACATTTTGTGAGACTTCAGAGGGATTTCATTCAATAACTTTCAAAATCCCTCTCTGGGATCACATTCTCTGAGGTAGAAAGCACTATTTCCTCTCACCTGGCTCCCCTTCAAACTATTTCAAACTCATCCATGAGGCTGAAGGTACCTCATAGGTGGAGGGTTCAGGCATTTCCATCAGAAAACATGCCTGGATCTGCTTATCTGACTTGGTGGAACCCTTCAAATCTTCATTCATCAATGTTGCTTTTGACAGAACCTCCTTATTTGGCCCCAAAGTAAAAGACATGTTCTCTAGATGTGAGCAGGAAGGGAAAACCCTGTCTGCTGTGGGCATACATTTTTCAGCCCCAAAATGGACCTTTTCTAGGAATCAATGCAGTAGATAGAAAATGTGGATCAAAAAATCCCAGGGTCCTTTCCAAGATCCATGTGGAGACGATTACCACAAAGGCAGAGGAGGAAATCTAATGGAAGATGCTGTCCCTGTGGCAGAAGTGGTCCGCATAACAAGGGAACTAGGGATACTTTCTCTGACAGATCCTGTCAGCATAAACCAGCCACAAATGAAGTAGACCAACCAGGAAACAAAAATGTGTCAATGGCTAGCAAAGAAGCAGGAACCCACAATGTACATTTGTGCAAAATGTTTATTAACTCAAAGGTATTGCAAACCATGATCCTATCAGCACCTGAAAGGAGGCCTGACTCTCCATCTCTGGAGGCAATTGGGGGTCATTTATCTCTGCACCAGACAGCCTGGCTAGAAATGACAAAAGATATATGGGTTTGAAGGATAATAGCCAGACGTTATACAATACCATTTTATCACCCCCCCCCCCCCCAGTATCAAACAAAATTCTTGATGTTTAATCCAGTCAGTGGAAAAGAGCAGCACTAGAAATAAACAAGCTGCCAGAAAAAAGAGTCATCCAAGAGGTTCCACTAGACCAAAAAGAGTCTGGAACTTATTCAAGATTCCTTTTAGTGCCAAAAAAGGCAGAGGATTTGAGACAAATATTGGATACAGCAAATTAAATCAATCAGTTCAGTATACAAAGTTCCAGATTGTCATGGTTCCATCCATTCTACCATTTCTGAACAAGGGCAACTGGATTTGCTCAATAGATCTTCAGGATGCATATTATCATATAAAAATGAACAGATGGTCCAGGTGATATCTACAGTTCTGGTTGGGAGCCAGTCATTACCAGTTCAGAGCACTGCCCTTTGGTCTCACTACAGCTCCTGCAGTGTTTACAAAATGTATGGCAGTAGTTGCAGCTCACTTGAGACTCCAGGGATTCTGAGTGTTTCCATATCTGGACAACTGGCTCCTAACCGTTCTGACCAGGCATCAACTAATTCAAGCTTAGGACTTCTTACTGCAGTTGTGCTTTCATGTGGGGATTTCGATCAATTACAATAAATCTCCCCTTGAACCAACTCAGACTTTGCAATTTATTGGTGATGTCTTCTATTTGGTCACTCAAATAGCTTTTGTCCACCTGTGCCGGATTCAAACAGCCCAGCTCCAGGTCAAAAACATCATTCAAAGCTCTTCTCTTTCAGCTTGACTAAAACTCCAAGATCGGTAGCAATCACTCTTGCACTGCTGGCAATGTACCATATAGGTTCATAGGTAAGTACTAGGCTATCTGCCCGAGGGCATCTATAAGCCTAGCCAGAATGTATTGGCTTTCAGTGCCCCCTTAGATTAGTTCCCTGTGCCTTGGTCCAGCAGAGCCATTAGTTCCCTGTGCCTGTGTCCAGCAGAGCCATTGCAGTGATCTCTGGGGTAAATTTTCTATTTCCTATCCGCTCGTCGAGGTTTCTCTTGAAGGGTGCTAGTGAGAGACTCTGCCTAATGTAGATTGGAATTCTGTTCCAAAGCATGGGGAGTCTCTGGGACAGGAATCTATCCCTCCAGCACATCCTATTTATCGTTGTGGTGATGTTTAGATCCCTAGAGCATGTGGCTCTTGGGGATTTGTTTTTTTTTAGGTGGAACATGTCCATCAATTCTGGGTTGGACATGGCCTTGTATGTCAGGCAGAGATCACCTCTGAGTAAGCGGTATGCAACCAAGTACAGCTGGAGTTTTTTCAGTCGGGCTGCATAGGGCATATGTTTGAGGCCAGTAATCCTCTTGGTGAGATACTTCTGTGGTCTTTCCAGCTGTTGCAGGTGTCTTGTAAATTACATCCCAAATGGGGCATGCCCTCTATGATGGGTCTGATGATTGATGAGTAGAGGGGCACAGTAACCTCTTTTGTTCTAGATGCGAACACTTTTGTGATTAGGTGGGCCACATAGAAGGATTTTCTAACCACCTTGGCAATATGATTATCAAAGTTGAGATTACTATCTACTTGGGTCCCCAGATCCCTTATTACATTTTCTGTATTTAGGGGACTACCATGTATGTGGTAGTTTGCAGGTACTTTGTTTTTTTCCAAAGGGAATGACTATGCACTTTTTGGCATTTAGCTTGAGGCCACGATTTTGACACCAGGTGTCCGTCTCAGTGAGACCCTTCTGGAGAATGTTTGTATCAGCTGGAGAGTCAATTATGGCCCCCAGTTTGCAGTTGTCTGCGAACTTGGTCAGCCATAGTTCTCCTGTGTTTGTCTGTACCTCTGAGAAGTATATACTGAACAGGAGGGGTCCCAGGACTGAGCCCTGGGGGAAGCCACTTGTAACTGGTTTAGAGTTGGACCTAGAGCCTGCAACTCTCACCGTGTGGGTTCTATCCATGAGCAAATTGGCAACCCATCTCGTGACATAGGGGTTTATGTTCAGGCTGGTGAGCTTGTCTATAATACCAGAATGGGGAATGGTGTCAAAAGCCTTTGCGAGGTCTAGGTAGGACATGTGGACCTCCTTTCCCTCATCTAAAGCCTTGGTAACTGCCTCAAAGAAGTCCACCAGGTTTAGGAGGCATGATCTGCCCTTAACAAAGCCAAACTGGGTAGGGTCCAATATTTGAAGGTTCCCAATGTCTCTGTTAATGAATTCTATGATGATGCGCTCCATAGCCTTGCAGACCAGGCTAGTCAGGCTTATAGGGAGATAGTTCCCGGGGTCTGTTGTGGCTCCACCTTCGTGGAGCAGGATAAATGTTGCTGTGCGCCACTCTATGGGTACGTAGCTTGTAGAGAGGCTGAGTTTGAACAGTGTGTTTAGGTGAGGGGTTAGTTCATTTTGGAGCTCATGTAAGACACAGCCTTGGACACCGTCTGGTCCCATTGAAGCTGTATTTTTGGCTTTGGATAGGGCTGTTTTAACCTGTGTGTCAGTGATTGCCAGGGCACTACATTCTTCTGGTATGGTTATGGGCCCTTTAGGGGTGAGAGGGGGGTGAAGTTTGCACTAAACCTGTCTGCCAGAATGTTGGTAATATCAGTCGGTTCAGTGTATTTTGTGCCATTCTGCACTAACTCAGAGCAGATCTGAGAGTTTCCACTTAGGTTCTTGACATAGCTAAAGAACGCTTTGTGGTTATCTTTGGAGTCCTTGGCAATTTTTCTTTCGAAGCTAGCCTTGGATGATTTTATAAGGTATCATAGTTTCTTGCTGATACTGATCAGGGATGTCTTTCCTTCTTGGGAATTTACTCTTTTATGCACTAGTTTCCTTCTTCTATTGTATAGCTTGTTTATGGCAGGGGTCCACCAGACTGGTTTCCTTTTCTTGGAGGAGTGAGTCTTGGTTTTGCTTGGGATAGCACGATCCATGCATTCTTGCAGGTGGTCATAGAGTGCCTTTGTAAGGGATTCAGCAGCTTGGACAGCGTTGTCCTTTAGCATGGGGGCTGAGAACCTTTCCACCTGAGTCTTAAGTAATGTGAAGTTTGCTTTTGAAAGGTTTTTCACAGTGGTTTCCTTGATTGGGGGTGGGGGCGGAATGTGGATATCCAGAGTGATTAGTCTATGGTCTGATTTAACCAGCAAGGGTTTGACCTCCAGTGTAGAACACAGGTCACTCATGTTGGTGATGACCAGGTCCAATATGTTGCCACCTCTTGTGGGGGTGTTGACCAGCTGAGCCAAGGCATTCGAGTTTATAAATTCCAGGAAGCGTTGGGCAAGGGAGTTAGTACTTGAGTAGTTCTCCCAGTTAATGTTTGGGTAATTGAAATCACCCAGTACTAGGGTGTTTGGTAGGACCTTCATATTTTCCAGTGTTCCAGAAATGCGGAATGGGGGTCCTGGGTCATGGTGGGTGATCTGTAGCAAGCTACAATTTGAATTGCAGTTTTGCCCATTGTTAGTTGCACATGGATGATCTCTGAGGCATTGTGCTGTGCCACTAACCTCGAGGTGTGGGTATCCTTGATGAATATGGATATACCCCCACCTTTTGTGTTTTGGTCTGGTGAGGATCCTTCAATGGATACTTGCAACTCAGTGGTCTACTCTGCATCAGTCTTTATCCATTCAAATCAAAATAATGCAAGCTGCCAAAATTTATCTTCTATGGTGAATCCATTCCAATCAAATACAAGAAGGCCATCCCTTTGTTCCCCCTCAACCCAAGGCCACAGTGACCATGAATGCCCTTCAGATTGGGTGGTGGGGCACTTCTTGGGAAGAACAGTCCAAGACACATGGTCCCCCAAATAGGCTACTATGGATATCAATGTCCTGGAAATGAGAGCTGTCCTCCTTGTGTTGAAGGCCTTCCAAGACATTCTCCCAACAAGGACTGTTACAGTTCAGACAGACATATGTCAGTGATCTGGTATATCAACAAACAAGGGGGATCCAGATTTTATTCTGTTTGTTTTGAAGCTATGAGAGTAGGGCAATGAATGATCTCATCCAATCACTTCCTGGGGGAGTCCATTTTGATTGCTGAGAAGTTAAGCAGGTCTGTTCTAATGCCTCAAGAGTGGTCTCTCAACATGAAGGTGGGGGAGAGGATTTTACATCCATGGGCCCAACCAAGCTGCAATCTTTTTGCTTCTTCCCTCAACAGCAAGTGCAGCAGGTTCTTTAATTTGATCCCATAGTGAAGGAGTCCCCAGGAGATGCTCTACTTCATGCTTGGCCCTGCAGTCTCCTTTATGCTTACCCCCAATACCTCTCATTCCCAAATGTCTCCAGAAAGCATTTCAGTTGAAGAGCACAGTTATCCTTATATCACCATACTGGCCTCATCAGACCTTGTTTCCCTTCCTTTGATCTCTTCTTCTATACCCACCCTGAATTCTGGATCCAACTCCAAACCAACTGTCTCACACAACAGACATGACTCATCCAGACATTTCAGGCCTCAAGTTGACCTCATAATTTCTCCAGTTCCATTGATTATTAGGCAGCCCAGGCTCTCCTCCCCCATCCCTCACATTTTTTATCTTCCCACAAAGCTTCCACCAGAACAATTTACAAAAATAAATGGAAAAGGTTTGTTTTTTGGACACATAAAAAGAATTTAGATCCCTTTTCAGCACTGATTTCTAAGCTTTTTGATTTTTTTAACTACAATTATCAATGCTGGGTTTAGCTACTCAGCTGTCAGAGTACAATTAGCAGCCATTTCTAACTTTCATATAGGAATACATAATTCAACCTTAGCTTCTTCTAAGCTTGATATTTACTTAGACCTCCTCTAAAAGGATACTACTCCTCCTTGGGATTTGAACTCTTCAGGCCTTGACCCAACACCCCTTTGAACCATCGGCTAAGTCTACACTGAGATTTTTGACTTGGAAGTCTATTTTCTCAGTTGCTATTACTTCTATGAGAAGAGTGTCTAAACTTCAGGTTCTGTCATCCAAGCCGAACAGTTATTTGTTTGTTTTTCTGAATCAAAATTAGCAGATAAACTAATAACCACACAGCATAAATAACACAATGCTGTACAAGATGTTGCAAACAAACCTTTAATCCATGGTTTAATCGCTTCCATTCCAATGTAACAGGAACTTCATCAGAAACAAAGTATCAGTTTTACTTCCTGTTTTAAAAACACTAAAAGGCGCCAAAAGTGTAACAAGTTACAAAACAACTAAAGGAACAGTCACCATAAATCTATCTATCTATCTATATTAGAAATCCAACTACAAAGTGCTGATTTTAAAAATGCTGTCAAAATTAGTGACAACAAAAACATCATTAAAATGATTGAAAAGTTAATTAGTTGAATCTGATTAAATTTTAGCTGCCTTGATCTTATGTATAGGTTTGATGGAGATAATGTCATTAATACATGAGGGGAAATGCAATGAGCAGTATTGTTTGTTTCTGTAGAAGAGTCCTAGTTTTTGTGCGTCTTCTTTATGTTTTGTTGGATTTGGAGGTCAAAGGTGAGATTGCTATCGATAATTACACCTATTTATTTGGTCTCTATGACAGTTACTATGATAGTTTTGTCAGCTGAGAAGATGTTACATTTTTCGGGGCTATGTGTGTTTTTTAGAATGAAAGAGTATAAGTTTGGACTTTTTAGGTTTCAGAAAAAGTTGGGCATCTGTGAGCCATGATTCAATGTCTGTGAATGCTTTTCAAGTCTTATATTTGTAGATCTGGAAGACTGTGAGAAGTACAGACTAGGGTTGAATCATCTGCGTATTGAATCACTGTTCCTGGGAAAGAGGAGGTGTGTAGGTTATTGGTGAATATATTAAACAGTAGTGGTCCTAAAACAGAGCCTGTGGGAACTCATGTAGGGTTAAGAAGGAAGGGAGAGAGTTGGTTGGACTATTATACAGCTCACTTTCAATCTTGTAAATAGTTTTGGGACCACTGTACTGTGCTAGTGTTACAGCCCACAATGGCCAGTGTGCCCAGCAGCAGAGGATGTGAGACCATGTTAAATGCTTTAGAGAGGTCCAGAAATACTGCAGATACAAAGTATCCTTTGTCTCTAGCCCTGTTTATATTGTTGTAAAGGATAGCAGAACTGAGGATGTGCTATGGCCTAGGTGGAAGCCATGCTGAGTTTCAGTAAGGAGGTTGCTTTGTTTTGGAGTAAGTATTTGATTAGCTGTTGGTGGATACACCTTTCCATGATTTTGGATATGGGGGATAGTATTGATATTGTGCAGAAGTTGGATATTTCAGTGGAGTGGCCTCTTTTATGTATTGAAGTTATATGAGATAGTTTCTATATAGTAGGGAGTGTAGATTCTGAGAGAGGTCGGTTTATGAGGATGTTGATTGGATAAGCAACTGATTCAGCTGACAATTTGAGGTATTGGGGGGAGATTAGCTGATGTAGAGCAGGGTTTTAATTTGAGCATTAGATGTTTTATTTTAGCAGGGGGTATAGGTTGGAAGGAAAAGGAAGTTAGGGGACATTTGGACTGCTTGTTTGTGTGGTTATTTGACTGGTCTGGTTTGGAAGGTATAGAGGGTCTATATTATATAAACAAAAGAGTAAAATCTCAACTTACCTTTGATTGACCCCTATTTCTAGAAGCTGCACAACATCGAACGGCCAAATCATCAATTTCTTTCCAAGGGAAAGAAATTTGTTGGGTGCTCTGTTAAATCTGGCCTTTTCCCGACTGTAGTGTGATCTTGGAGTTAGTATATTTAGTTAGGGGGGGTGGGGGTGAAGCCCCCCACTTTTATAGTGTTTGTTGTAATGTGGTGTGCATGTTTGGACTACTGATTTCTTTCCCTTGGAAAGAAATTAATGATTTGAAGGTTCAATGTTGTGCAGTTTCGAGAAATAGGGGTCAATCAAAGGTAAGTCGAGATTTTACATTTTCATTTATATAATATAGACCCGGTATAGAGTGGTTGGAGGTTGGGTTTCTGTTTGGATGGCAGTTTCTTGTATTAGTGTTGGTGGTTAGTAAGTCATCTATGGATTTTATGAAGTGTTTATTAAGATCCTGTACTATTTGAGCTGGAGGGGACATTGTGTGAGGTGACTTACATTTGCTTGTTCCTGGGTTGAGGAGGGTAGCTATAGAGTTCCAGATTTTTGGTGGGTTGTGTTTATGTTGTTGCTGAGGTTTGGAGTACTAAGATTTTTTTACTTTTGTCTACCAGTTTGGTTACAGTGTTATGGAGTGTTTTGAAGGCTTGGAAAGTTTGATGGGTTTTATTGTGTTTCCATGTGTTCCATGCTGTATCCCTTTGTCTCATGAGCTCATTATATTCAGTGGTTATCTATGGAGTTTTCTGTTTTTTTTATTCTTTTAATTTGTACAGGGGCGAGACTATCGAGTATTTTCAGGAAGGTGGTATTGAAGTACTGTACTGCCTTATCAGGAGGTAGGAGCTTTAGGGGTGTCCAGTTTATTTTATGGATTAAGTAGTTAAGTACTTGTTGGCTAAGTTGCTTAGTATTTCTTACTGTTTTAATGGAGTGTTTTTTGGAAGGTGAGTGTTAGCTCTGATGGTATATCTTGGGAGATGGTCACTAGGTGAGATTCATAGTGTACCATAAGTGGAGAAGTTAGTTGGGTGAGATACTAGGATCCAGTCCAGGGTGGAATGGGAAGTGAGATCTTTGTTATATCTTGTTGGGCTTGTAATTAGTTGTATAAATCCATGCAGGTTAATACTAGTGGTGGGAGAGTTTGTGGTGTTGGAATGTCAATTGATGTTCATGTCACATAGAATGATTCTTTTTTGCTTGATATTTTGAGATGTCCAGGACAGTAATTCTTCCAGGACAGGTATGTTGTTTCCAGGTGGGATGTAAACTACAATGGTATAGATTTTTTTTTTGTCTTGTTGAAGTTTAGGGAGGTTGTTAGGATATCAGCATTAAGGAAGGTAGGTGTAGTGTTTATGTAGAGAGTGATGTTGAGTGTGGAGGGATATAGGAGAGCTATACCTGTGCCCTTCTTTTTTGGTCTGTCTATTCTGTAAATTGAGAAATTGGGAGTTAAAATTTCATTGTCTGTTATGCTGGGATGAAGCCAGGCTTCTTTTAGAGCTAATATGTTTGGTTTATTGTGTTTGATCAATGTATGCAGGGGGGTTATCTTTTTGCGTATACTTCTTAGGTTGATAGTAAATAAGGTCAGGCATTTAGTGTTTGATTGTGTGTTTGGTCCAGGGTTTGGGTGTATTTCTCCACTCTGTATTAATTTAAATGTTAGATATTTATACAGTGAGTCATATTTAGTTTTGAAGCTTGAATTTAAGGGTGGAAAATGGAGTTTTATGGATATCGTGGTTGCTAATTTGAGGCTGCAGATGAAAGTGGGGGTATAATGAAATAGTTGAGAAGAGATGTTAGAGTAGTGGTTTACATTGTGGGGTAGGTTGGTGATTGCAGTTGCTGTTGTGTGGTAGTTGAGGGTTATTTTATTGGTTAGTGTTGTGACTAGGCTGAGAACTGTTAGCAGGGAGGCTAGGCAAGAGGAGAAGAGTAACATGTTGGTTTAGGTGAGTACCTTATTGTCTGCAATTTTAATATACGTGTGAGTGATTAATTAGTTTGAGGACATGGTGTAAGTGAAAGGAGTGATTTTCTTTAGTTATAATTGAATATTTTCATTAGAACCTTAGTATGTGTAGAATGAACAATTGTATTTTGGTGTATTTGCTTTGTTGGATTAGAAGTCTCTTTAGGTTTAAGGAGTGAAAGACTGTTATAAGCTAATGATTTAAATTTAGCTATGTAGTGTGCAATTAAATTGTTGAGGGTGAAAATGGAGGGAGGTTATTTGATTGGGATGGCTGGGGTTTTTGTGGGTGGAGTCACTATGACTATAAATGTAGGGATAAGGGGGTGGGTGCGAAATGGGGAAGGGTAGAGGAGCTGCGTGAGTTTGAGCATAGAGAGGGCGAATGGAGTGGGATTTTGAGCCATCAGGCAGACCTGGCCGCATCAACAGAAACAATCAGTTAAATTACAAATGACCCAGGTCAGTGCCTTTGGGTTGTAAAACAAGAGTTCAGATGACCTATGTACTTTAGTCTAAAGGAATCCATTGATTAGCGAAAAAAACACAGTGTAGGGCTAAAAAGAGGGGATACTAAACTAAGCTAAAGCGCCTAAGTAGTGTGCATGCCACTTTGCCTAGAAAGTGCCTAGAAAGGCTTAGGGATTCAGTGTTCAGTAACATATAATTAAAAAAGAATATATAGAACATACACTGCAGGCACTTAATGTGCTAGCAGCTTCACTCTCGATACAAAGCAAGCAAAATGTTATGCAGTAAGATGCACACAGATTAAAAATATGTGTAGCATAAATGATAATGAGTTAATAAAGGCTATGTAATATATTACACTGTAGTTAATAAAGGCTATGTAATATATTACACTGTAGCTGCATCTAAAGATAGCAGTAGAGATATGCTAAAAAAATACAAATTTAAGTGCATTTCATGTACTTCACTTATTTTGTGAATTATGACTTCTTAGTATGTTAGCTGATTTGTACAGAGAGTACTAGAGAATATACATATGCATAGTGTTGTGGTATGCAGAATACAGTGCAGTATATGGGGAGACATGGTCATAACTAAAAACTAGGTGTAAGCTTAGTAAAAAGAGTGTAATGTTTCAATTTGGTGATGGGTGCAGTCCATTCCTCTAGTCAGATAATGCTGCTGCTGGAATGGTAACTGTGTACCAGTCATTCATAAACTGCCCTAGAAACCTGGACTTCATGGCCACTGTTAACTTGCACCAGGCACATTAACACCAGTGTGGTTTAAAATGGGGCCAGTGGTGTTAATAGTGGATATAGTTGGGTGATATCATCTGCACATGCCTGGGCAGTGGTGTAAAGAAAGAAGTGGCATGTGATATGCCTGGACCACTGATGATATTTGTACAGCATATGTGCCACTGTTAAAAGATCCTGTATGACTGACTGGGAGCAAGTATTCTGAATGGCTTTCACTTCTAAAGCTCAAAATGTCAAAAAATTGAACCTCTGATTATTGAAGACCAGAGGATCGATGGTTTGGAATGTCAAACCTTATGAGTGGAGATCGCTGTACACTGTGGAACAGGAACTTTACCATTCTCTTCACTGTAGTGCGATCTCAGAGTTGGTATATTTACATAGCAGGGGCTGTGAGGGATGCAGGAGGGCTTGCCCCTTGCAAAAATGTGAAATAAGTATTCATGTTTTAGATTTTTTTAGGTTCGATATTTCAAATCTTCGATTTTCTGGTCTTCGATAATTAGAGGTTCAATGATTTGAAATTTCAAGCTTTAGAAGTGAAACCTCTGAATGGATTTGGGCAGTCACAATAGACAGGATAAGTGGTGACAACTTAGGAATGCCAGGTGTCTGGTAAGCTTCTAGTGAAAGCATTGATCCTGGCTGTGTATCCACAGGGAGGTGATGGAGTAGCTAAGGAGAAGGACAAGTGTTGGTTAATCCTGCTCTCTACTTTCTAGCCTGTTGTAACCCTCTGTCACTGAGTGGACTGCACCTATATGTGCTGGGTAACTGCTCTTCCTTTTGGAACAGTATTTGCTGTGCTATAGATTAAACGAGGCAGGGAAATGTTACATTTAGCTGAGAGATGCAAGTCCTCTGGCAGTTCCATTTTAATATTTACACCAGGCAGCTGACATCCGCTGGTTCTCACAAATCTAGGATTTTGTCTTATCAGATTAATCAGTTACTCAAAAATGCATTTATGACATTTTCTTTTATTCTGTTTAGTGCAGTTATCTTTATTATTTTCATACTGGATGGCGCACTGGTACAAGTGGTTAATGTTGTCACCTCACAGCAAGAGGTTCTCCAGTTCGATCCTTGTGCCATTTCTGCAGAGTCTGCATGCCTTCCCTGCATTCGGGTGGGTTAACCTCCAGGTGCTCCGGTTTCCTCCCACATTCCAAAAACATGCGTCTGAGACATTTCTCCCTTGGCCTCCTCTGAAAATTGGTTGTGCCTAGTCAGACTTTCTTGGTCAACAAATGTTAAATAAAAATAAAAATAAATACTTAAGTTCCACCATTCAAAAGTCATTTACCTTTCTTGTTTCAGTGGGGTTTACCCATTGATGTGACACTGGCTTATTTAAGCAATCAAAAGACTTGAAGGCAAGCTGTGCCAAAACTACTGTGCCAACTGAATGGTCTAATACATATACATGTTTCATACCCTGATGGCTAACCTATACACCCTGACAATGAGACTCTGTCATATTAACGGAATAAACTGGGTAGCTATTGATAGCCTAAGGACTGCAATTGTGATCCTCGAAACATCAGGAATTTATGCAACTTTGAGCATTCCCCATATTCTAGAGGTAGTAACTATGTGTAGCAGGGATGTTACTCTCTTGTCACACTTGTATATCAATGTTCAAAGTGTCAAAGCTCACAGTATTGTCTTGCACTTATGACAAGGCCCAAATGGGGTGGGCTCTCTGCTTAATAACCCCATCCCGGCTCAGAGTTGTACAGCACTGGAAATTAGGCTGGTTGATGATTCTTTGTAACAGCAATATTGCCACTCAAAGAGCAGAACTGCCCTGTTTAAATCAGTAAGCTCTGCTTTTTAGGTTGAATTTTCTCCAACATAACTGATAAATTCTAACACAAATGTTTCACTAAGACTTTTGCTAACCTTTCTTCTAGGTAGTTACCTTCCCCTCTTGGTCGTACGTAAGTAAACCCATTCTGTACCTAATGGGAAAACCAGTCTTTTTTCACATGGGACAAAACTTCACAAGTTCATCTTGCGTCTGTAATGTTAAAAAAAGGCAGGATACGGAAGGCTAAACAATTAAGGACATATATTTAATACATCTGTTGCAAAAACCATGCTATACTTAAGGTCTCAACTCAGAGATCACCTGAAAAGAGAAGTCCATTGCAAATGCTTCAGTTCTGGTCATATTACATAGTTACCACTATACCCAGTAGTAGCATCTCATCTTAGCCACATCACCTTTGGCCAGATTCATAAAGGTTACCACAAAATGTACACCTTCTGAATTCAAGAACAGCCCTACCACAATGCTTGTGCTGTCAATTCATGCAGAAAGGTTACACTGTCTTCACATAGTGTACACGCTGTGGTGACCTCTATAAATCCGACAACTCATTTCTTTAATCTGTCATTTTTCTGTTGGCATCTGTAGTCCTAATTCTCATATCTCCTCTCTTAATGTGCCTCTGTTACCCCATCCTTTTTGTACATTTATGACACTCTTCCTTTATTTATGATCTCACACACACCCATTTTATATACCTCTTTCTTATATATCTTTCTTCCTTTCTAATCAAGTATACTATGGCACTCGATGCATTCACTTCTTTAATCATGGTACATTGATGGTGTGTGTATTTTACTACATTGCTTATTATAATATTTCCATTCTTATTTATATTGTTTCTGATTTAACTGTTTATATGTTTTGTTTACTTTTGTATTTGTAACTATTGTTGCTCTGTATGCTGTATTACATCTGCTGTGTTATTCATCAGTTTTTATTTTTTGTCTTTCCTGTGGGCGAAGCCTGAAGTTGATCCATATGGAGCAGTGCTCTACCAGGGTAAACAAACTGTAAATAAAATAAAGTAAAAACATAAGGAAACAGAGAAAAAGCATTAAATCCACATTAGTATTATCATTCAGGTTTGGCCTGACAACATTTTCAGGTTTATTGAACTGTACAGGCTGCTTATATAAATACATAATGGCAGTTGTACAGCTGTTTGCACAATAATATTTATTAAAATGCCAGTCAATGAATGTCAGGTTTAAGTGCATGGGTGTGTATGTATGTGCTTATATGTATGCGTTGTGGAGAAGGAAGGGAAGCTGTTTGTATATATGGGCATGCACAACATTCCATACATTTTAAATTTTATTGTTATTATAGCCAGGAACGTGTATATATTTCACCACAAATGAAAGTCATTGTTCTCAACATCCCTCATAATTGGGGGGGTGGGAGGGTCAGACAACAACATACAGTAAATAGTAAGATATTTTCACTCAGCAAGCAGGTGAAAGTTTTCTTTCCTCTGGTACATTTATTTGACATTGTTTAGAGAAATACAAAGTGTTTACTGTTAGCGTTGTATAGTTTCTCCTACATGTATCCATTTAAGATGAACTTGAGTAATGTAGAACAAAGCACATGCAAACATGTATATCTGATGAGGATAAGTAGCTGATAAAAATCCATGTTATGCAGATAATCTGTAATATTCACCTTTGTTAAACAGTCTCAAACACAGATGGAAATCGGCTTAGACACACCCTCCCTCAAACTATCTATTCCCTCCATACGGAAGCATCTAGTAAGTCTTAAAAAGTACCTGCTGCAGCACTTTGCTTCTGCCATTATTTTTATGCCACTATTGTCTGTTTTTATAGTTAACATGGTATTTCAGAGACTTGCTGTAGTCACACAACACACAAGACAGAGAAGCAGGAATGAAAGCTACCTCTGTCATCTGGATGCAAATGTTTTAAAGATCATTAACTAGATACTAAGCCATGCTGTCTGATCTAGAGCATTTCCTTGTCATGTGGCTTTTTGTTGTCATGCTTACCTTTTCATTTATGTGACAAAGGCACGTATGTGTATTGTGCTTTACATTTGTTTCTATATACATAATTCTCTTAATGTCAACTTGTCTTTAATACTGTTAAAAATGAGAAATGGTTTGCTTTCATTTTCCAATCTCCATGGAAATGTAAGCAATCTGGCAAGTAGCCTAGCAGTCACTGCTTGTGATCTTGCTTTCATCTGAACTTGGCAAAGGCTGATACACTATGAGGTAAACTAGATTGATTAGTTTTTGTTCTTATGAAAAACATGGTACATGCTGAAAGTGGAAACTCAAAACCTCTGTTTACAAGCTTGGCACAGAGTGAATGAGTGCAAGATAGTATTAAATGAAGTGAAAAGTAAGCACCTTTCTCCAGAGTGCAGAAGGAATAATGCTAATATCCTATGGAGTCATTCATTTCAAAGCTTGTACGACTGTATGGTTTAGTAAATACAGTGTTTTTATGCAGTCATTCGTCCATTTATTTATTTAGAGCAGCCATACCTAACAACTTTGAATCATAGCACCAGATCCTGACTAATGTCCATGCGTGACTCTTGAGTTATTTGTATTTTTATCCTAACTGTAATACTGAAAAATGGTCTGCACCATGCTTTATAATTTAATTTTTAAACCATGTTTCTTTCATCCCACAATTCACTGTGTGGAGAGAAGGAGAGGTGCCCAAGTCACAAGTCATCAAATTCTGTTTCTGTAGAAAATATTTCAAACTTTGCTTATATCTGTCATGTAAGTACTTTGCCTCATACATCTCCTTACATAATTAACTTCCAAGTTCATTATATCTCAGGGAAAGGGAATTCTCCCCTTATACAACCAATATACGCTTTAACCAAGCTTAAATTTACTCAGAGATGACCACTGCGTGGATGTCCTACTCCTCAGTCTGTCCTTCTAAGATTACATCAGAAAGGCATATCTGTGGTCCTGTCTCTCGGTGTCTTTATTTACAGTAGGAAAGAGTTTCTACTTTCTTTGATTGTTAAAGGCAAGCATGTTAGTTCATTGTTTTAATGGAATTCCTTAGATTTTTATTGGAAGGTGACTTCTAAACAGCATTTTGAGTGTTAAGCTTGAAAGAGTTACTAATATAGTTGCTTGTGTTCCATCAGGAACTGTAGTGTCAAGCCACACTTACTTGCTCTGAAACTGATTATCTGCAACTAACAGTACACACTTAACAAGACCGACTTTGCGTCCATATCCATTATATTGGCCCTGTAGCTATATCATTTAGTTCAGATTTGCATCCTTGTTACACATTGCTGCAGTTTCTGCTTGCACGTTTTTTACGTCTTTCAGAATAAAACACTACAACCAGTGAGTGCAGCAGTTTTGATAATTCTGCTTTTGTCCTTTTCTCTTTACCTATATTTTTGGTTTTCTTGTTCTACTTATCTGTTAGTACTGGATGATCCCACATAATCATTATTTATTCATTTTCAGTAATACTTTGTGGTTCTTGTTTCCAAATGTCTCTCAGCTACCTGTATTTTTTTATGTTTCAACAGCCTCCAGTGTAACAACTTTGTCACGGCGTTGTTTCTTTCATTATACAAACCCTCAGCAGTAAACATATTGCATCCTGCAACAAGATATGTAACTGTTTCTAGTGCCATGCTATAATATCTGCATTTGTCTGTATCTACTACATTTTCTGGAGATTTTGTGAAACTTCACTTACTTGGACCACTATCTTGAGTTTCCATTGTTAAGCTTTGAATTTTTGGTTTAAATTCACCTTGCCTTAGCCATGCATGTTTCAGCTCTTGATCAACATGCAGCTCTGCTCCTGCAGTTTTCTACACTTTCCACTCTAATCAGGGGCTCTCCACTTTTCTTTTTGTTTCTAGTCACATTCTTTAAATGTTTGGGTCTGATAGCGAATAAATATGCAGTCCCCCAATCACTGACCTGTACATGTAGTCAGTTTCATGGAGGCCCCATGCACGCTTCAAACCAAGTGATATGTAATCTGGTAAACACTTTTTGTATATCATTTGATAGGCATGAAATAACTTTCTTATTTTTATATCAGACTGATCCAACACTTTTTCTAGCAGGTCAATCACACCAAAGCTATAAGTTTAAACTGGGATGGATGGCAAGTTGATTTAGAGCTTGAACTTTATTTCTATATGTCAAAGCAATTTTCAGTAATAGTGTCAGTCATCTAAAATTTTCCTTGCTAAGGTTTATTCTCATTTGTGGATGATTTTTTGTGTGTGTGCTTCACCTTTTCCCAGATATATCTATGCTCCCTCTTGTTCATCTTCTTTTATATGACATTCTTCTCCAATGTTGACATTGTTTTGATGCTACCAGTTTCCCACTACAGATGTTACTTTTGCACAAATGCCATTGTTATATCACCTGAAATGTTTTAACTTGCAGCTGTACTTTCAGTTGTTCAACAGAAGCATTATATGGTTGTAGACTATCCACAAAATATTGCTCAGACACAGCTCCACGTGGTCCTGTTGAGTCTTCCTGGCTACAGAGAACTGAAAAAAAGCGACTGCTTTCCTGATTAAGTATCCTGCTGTTTTTTTATATTTGTTTTACCTTCTACTGCTTACCTAGAGCAAGCTTTAACTGTTTTCATAGTTATTTACTGCATTTTTTATTATCTGCACTTATAAGTACATTTTAGTCGAAATTAGTCTAATTCAAGTCGAAAAGTGTTTGTTTGCTGTTTAATTTAATTGTTTGGCTGCCCACTAAAGTGTGCTAGCCTGTACTACTGACTTATTGCCTTTTCTGCATTTCTGTGTGTTTCTGTTTAAAAACAAAAAACAAAAAAATATTCCTTGTTTTCCTGCCTCTCCTAAACTAGTTAGACCAGTTTACAGGCCTTGCTGTATCCTGGGCTGTGTTGTAGTTCCTGTGTTGTCCATTGCCTTACTTGGATAGAAGGAAGTTTCTTAGCTCACCAGTGGGAGTGGGGAGCCTTGAATAGCCTACCTGTCCTTGAGGGAAGTGACCTCAGCACAAGAAGCTGTAGTAATTGGTCATTTTGGACCATTTCTAGCTCTTTTGAAGTTCCCTGGTTAAAATCTGCCTCTGGCATTTTTTGAAGCCATATTGCTCAGACACAGCTCCACGTGGTCCTGTTGAGTCTTCCTGGCTACAGAGAACTGAAAAAAAGCGACTGCTTTCCTGATTAAGTATCCTGCTGGTTTTTTATATTTGTTTTACCTTCTACTGCTTACCTAGAGCAAGCTTTAACTGTTTTCATAGTTATTTACTGCATTTTTATTATCTGCACTTAAAAGTACATTTTAGTCGAAATTAGTCTAATTCAAGTCGAAAAGTGTTTGTTTGCTGTTTAATTGTTTGGCTACCCACTAAAGTGTGCTAGCCTGTACTACTGACTTATTGCCTTTTCTGCATTTAGTGCGGAGTTGCCACTAGAGCACCATCGGGCAGCGCCGGTTAAACAAGGTTAAACTATTTCTGGCTCCGTAAAGTCTGCTCTTCATTTTTTCCCTTAGAACTGCTCTACTTGTAATCTAAACAGTCTATTCTCTATCTGTAAAGCTCAGCACTTGTTCCTAAAGCAATTTTTAGTCAGGTAAAGCACTTCTATATTATACAAAGTACTTCACTAGCTTAAAACCCCCTTGAGTACCCACTTCCCTATAGGTCCTTTCTGACTCAGTTACACAGCAAACTTTTTCATTTCTTCTAGCATGTCAAAGGGTCAGTTGCTAGCGTCCTCTCCTGCTCAGCTGGTGAATCTGGGAATATTGTGGCAATGTTACAATTGCCTCATGTACACAGACAACCCTCTCCTCCTCCCACAAAACACAAATACATGTGAGAGATGCAACTATATAGCCAAACTGGAGGCTGAGCTCTCTCAACTCAGGACTGGCAAAACCAGACAGGAGGAGAGGGTAACCACACACACCATAAACCCAGTCTCACATAGAACTATCACAACTACAAATCAAACACATAAACACACAAAGACATACTCGGAGGCACTGATCAAAAATCTACCAAAACAGCAGAGGCCTCCAAAGCAGACACCCAAACAACTGCCACCTCATGACATAACACAAGCAACATATAGATCACAAAGTCAGTGTGCAAATCAGTCACAGCCCTTAAGGCCAAACACAATGCCAGACATACTTGTCATAGGTGACTCCATAGTCAGACACACTGACGTCCCACTCACCAGACTGAACAAGGAGAGGGTCACAGTAAGCTGCCTGTTGGGCGCTAGAATCCGCCACATAACACAAGCACTCAGGTCACTCCACAGCAAGTACAAGTATGACTCAGTCATTGTCCATGCCGGTGTGAATGACCTGAGACGTACCTCCCTGGACTACATGAAAAGAGACATAAAGGAGCTCTCAGATTATGTAGCCCAGGCTGGTATGACCCTGACCCTGAGCAGTATCCTACCTTCACCAAGAATGATGCCACAATACAGAGACAAAATGATCAGTTTTAATAATTGGCTTAATTTCTAGTGTCATTCTAAGGGGATCCAATGTCTGTCTGCCTGGAATGACATGCTTGACAAGCCACGCTGCTTCGCAAGGGACGGCTTGCACCTGGCACCCCTGGGTTTCCGGATATTGGCAAAGGCTCTTGCCACCCCCATAGTGCCTTTTTTAGACAAGGCTCAAATTCTAAACCCACCGCCCTAGAAAACAATAATGGAAAAAAACTAAGGGTAATGCTGCTCAATGCCAGAAGTCTAAATCTCAAGATGCACGCCCTCGAAGCCCTCCTCAGTATGGAGAACATCGATGTCTGTGCTGTGACTGAAACCTGGTTCAAGGCTCCTGAGAGCACCCTGGCACTATCAGGTTTTACCTCATATCATGCGTTCTGGCCCCAAAACCCGTACCGTACCACAAAAGGAGGGGGTGTATCCATATTCATCAAAGATACCCAAACCTCCAGGCTGGTGGCAACTCACGAAGCATCAGAGACCATTTAGGTGCAATTAACCATAGGCAAAACTGCTCTACAGTTTGTAGCATGTTACAGGCCACCCTCTCAAACTCAGGAACCCCACACAGCCTTCCTGAAGACACTGGAGAGTATAAATGTCTCTCCAAACACCATCATATTGGGTGACTTCAACTACCCAAACATAGACTGGGAACATTACTCAAGCCCCAATACCCTAGCCCAAAGGTTCCTGGAGTTCATAAACTCAAATGCTATGGAACAACTTGTCACCATTCCCACAAGAGGTGAAAATATACTAGACCTGATCATCACAAACATGGGGACAAAATGCTCCACACCGGAAGTATATCCCTCATTGGTGAGATCAGACCATAAACTAATCTCACTGGAGATCCACATCCCGCCCCCCCCCCCCACAAAAAACCACAGTGAAGAACTTCTCAAAAGCCAACTTCACACTTCTTAAGACTGGTGTGGTATCCTTCAAGGCCCCTGAGCCATTGGAAACCACAACCCACGCTGCTGAATCCCTTACAAATGCTTTCTACGAGCACCTTCAGGATTGCATGGATCAAGCAATCCCAAATAAAATCAAGACCCTTTCCACCAAAGGCAAGCGCCCGATCTGGTGGACCCCAGCCATAAACAAACTTTACAACAAGAGGAGAAAGCTACTACAAGATAGAGCAAAATCCCTAAAAGGGAAGACATCTCTGATCAATACTAGTAAAAACTACGATCACTCATAAAATCATCCAAGGCCAACTTTGAGAGAAAAATCGCCAAGGACTCAAAAGACAATCATAAGGCCTTCTTTAGCTATGTTAGAAATCTGGGTGGAAACTCCCTGATATGCTCAGAATTTGTCCAAAATGACACAAAAATCACTGAACCCACAGACATTGCAAACATACTGGCAGACAGGTTCAGTGAAAATTTCTCCCCTTCCTCCCCCCCAAAAGGAGAAATATCTATCCCAGCAGAGTGTAGCCTCCCAATCATCTCAAATGCCCAGGTGAGAGCTGCTCTCTCTAAAGCTAAAAACACAGCATCAATGGGACCGGATGGTGTCCCTGGCTGTGTGCTACACGAACTCAATGAGGAACTAAACCCACACATAAGGCTGCTGTTTAATCTTAGCCTTACCACAGGATACATATCCAAAGAGTGGCGTACGGCAACTGTGATCCCACTCCACAAAGGCGGTGCTTCTACGGACCCTGGTAATTACCACCCCATAAGCTTAACAAGCCTGGTCTGCAAAGCTATGGAGAGGATCATAATGGAACTCATAAATAAAGACATAGGGGACTTGCAGACATTGGACCCGACCCAATTTGGCTTTGTCAAGGGCAGATCATGCCTCTTGAACTTGGTCGACTTTTTTGAAACAGTCACCAAGGCCATTGATGAGGGTAAGGCAGTTCACACAGCCTACCTTGACCTTGCAAAAGCTTTCGACACAATACCCCACTCAGGTATCATAGAAAAGCTCACCAGCTTAAATGTAAACCCATATGTCACAAGATGGGTTGCAAACTGGCTCAAGGACAGAACCCACAGGGTTAGAGTTGCTGGTGCCATGTCAGACTCCAAGCCGGTCACAAGCGGTGTCCCACAGGGCTCAGTCCTGGGCCCCCTCTTGTTCGGCATCTACTTTTCAGAAGTGCAGGCAAACATAGGAGGATTGTGGCTGACAAAGTTTGCAGATGACTGCAAACTGGGCGCTATAGTTGAAAATCCATCAGACACAGATATCCTTCAGAGAGGTCTCATAGAAACGGATAACTGGTGCCAGAGCCATGGCCTTAAGCTAAACGCCAAAAAATGTATAATCATACCCTTTGGTAAAATCAAGGTAACCCCAAGTTACCACATAAGTGGCAATCCATTAAGCACAGAAGAGGTTATCAGGGACCTGGGGACCCAAGTTGACAGTAACCTTTCTTTTGACACTCACATTGCCAAAGTGGTTATGAGGACCTTCTACATTGCCCACCTGATTATGAAGGGATTCACATCCAGATCAAGGGAGGTCATTGTTCCCCTGTACTCTTCACTTATCAGACCAATGATTGAGTACAATGCCCCATTCGGAATGTATCTTACCCGACACCTGCAGCAATTGGAAAGACCCCAAAAGTTCCTCACCAAAAGGATAAAGGGGCTCAAAAATATGCCATATGCTGCCCGACTGAAGAAACTCCAGCTCTATTCAGTCACATACCGTCTGCTCAGAGGTGACCTGTGCCTGACATACAAGGCCATGTCCAACCCGGAATTAATGGACATGCTCCACCTCAAAAAATCCAAATCCACCAGAGCCACAAGAGCAAGAGACTTAAACCTCAACACGGATATAAATAGGACGTGCTGGAGGGACAGATTCATCACCCAGAGACTCCCTATGCTGTGGAACAGAATCCTGGTCCATGTGAGACAGAGCACCTCGCTGGCTCTGTTCAAGAGGAATCTTGAACAGTGGATGGGAGATCGTAGGTTTACCCCGGGGATCATCTCTGTATCACTGCTGGACAGAGGCACGGCAAACTAATGGGTATAGTATTCTTCAACCTAAGGGGTGGTGAAAGCCACACAACTCTGGCTAGGCTTATAAATGCCCTAGGGCAGATAGCCTAGTATGAACCTATGAACCTATGAACCTATGAGATGTCATTGGACAGGATTATTTTTTGAAAGCAGACTATATCATAGCCTAGTCTGTTAAGTAAACACCTTAAAAGACAAAACAGTAATGATGACACTTATGGCCAAAGGAGACCATGAAGAAGCTCAGCCACATCACCCAGTACTGGTGGGAAACTACCAGTGTCCCCCATTAAGTAGACTGTCTTGACATATCCCTGGGGAACATTTGTCATCATCCCATCCAGTCATGCAGATTGATTTTAAAGGTTGCTAAGAAGCCACTCTGTGTGATAGTTAAGGACAGAATATTCCAGAACTGAAGGATATGTTGGATTAGGTATCTGTTATGCCACCTGATGTTATTGATATGATAGTGTAGGTTTAGATGTTTAGAATGGATGTTTTCTATTCCACTTGCTCTGTTTAGGTGAAGGAGTTCAACTGTGTTTCATAGCAAGGAAAGCTAAGCAGAGATCATCCCTCTGGAGTTTATACAACACTGAATAGAGGGACAGAGCTTTTAGTCTATCAGAGGAGCTAAGGATACTCAGATTTGAGATGTTTTTGGTGAGGAAACATTGAGGTCTCTCAAGTTGGTTTAGGTTCTTGATGAGGTATGTGCCAAAGGGGACATTACAATCAATGGTAGGCTTAATAATGGATGAGTAAAGTGAGCCTATAACTTCTTTGGTCCTTGAGGAAATACAGTGAAGGATAAGCAAGACAGAAGGATGTTCTAACCATCACAAGGAAGTGGCATTCACTAGAGAGTCAGTTATCAACTTATGTAACCGAAGTCCCTGATGATTGTGTCAGATTTAAGAGGAAACTTATCTATAAGGTAAACAATAGTGATGTTAGATATACCAAAGGAAATTGTGCTGCATTTCTTGTTGCTGATGTAAGGCTATAATCAATACACCAAGCATTTGCTGGGTCCAGCCATGCTAGAGACTTTGAGTATCTAAATGGGATTTGCTAACCAGCCCCCGCCCCCAATCTATAGCTCCTTGATGTTGGCTTTTATGTCTCAGAAATAAATAAATACCAAAGAGGAGTGGAAAGGCTGAGCCTTGTGGGACATCACTTGTCAAAGCAAATACTATGACCTCAACAGTATGATTTTTATCAGCAGCCATTTACCAATCCAGTAAATTACTTGTGAGTTAATGTTAAGTTGAGAGAAAGTTTGTCAATAATAAAAGCATGGAGGATGGTGTCAAATGCCTTGGAAAGCTCTAGATAAGCTGTGTAGACTGTACCCCCTTATCCATGGCTTTAGTAACTCTTTCAAAGAACCTATCCACAGGTTGAACAGACATGATCTACCTTTTACAAACTGAATTGCTGTTTATCCAGAGATATAAGGTCACCTATAATACATTCCAAAGCTTTGCAAATCATATACATGAAACTAATAAGCCTGTAATTCTCAGGGTCAGTAGAGGGACCATCCTTATGCAAGGGCACCACAACTGCCATTCTCCACTCCTTGAGCACATAACTAGTGGAGAGACTCAGGTTGAAGTAATGGAGAGATTTTGCCAAGTGGGACTTTAAGTTTCTCAGCAGGCATTCGGAGATATTGGCAGGACACATGGAAGTAGTGTTTTTCATTTTGGAAAGTGCCGGAAGGACTTGGTCCAAATTGAGCTCAGAAGAAGGAGAAGTATGAGGGGGAATGGAAAGGGGGGAGGGTAGGTGGGATGAAGATGAAAGGGGATGTATCCACTAAAAAATTAGCAATGTCCTTGGCTTGAGAGAAGAAGGTACCATTGAACTTGCATTCAGCAGCATCTTCGTAAAGTTCTCCAGAATTTTGCTGTTTTCCTTTTCAGTTCCCTGTAGAATGTCTTCTGGACATCCCTAAACTGCTTGTTTATATCTTCTCTTTGTACTTCTCAATGTATCTCCTGAGATTTTTTAGCCCATCAGATTTTTAGTTTATTGCTATTTTATTGTTAGTTTATTGTTAGAAATGGTGTACCACAGATTTTTGTCTGTTTTATATTGTGCTTTTGTTTTAGCATATATACTTTTGCTAAATATTATGCTTGTTTTTCTCATTCCTATCAGCGTAATACAGCAATAGCATGTATTATCTATACCCACTTGAGTGCTGTTCCTTTACACATGCTCATAGTGTAGCTTACAATTACAGAACATTAACTGGCCCTTAATAGCCATTGGGTCCCATATTTTTGTTTACAGTGTGTCTTTTACCCCTCACAGTTGTTTCATTACACAGTATATCAGTGGCTACACTATCAGCGTCCCTAGAGGAAAGACCGGGTTTATCCTGCTAACGTATTCCAATAAATTATGTGGATATGCTGAAAGAAATGTGGAATGTAAAGACCTAGAAGCACTATTGTTAGGCTGAATTACTACAGTACTGGAACTGCCTTTTCTATTTATAGCAACAGTGTGAAAACAAATTACTTGAATGTATGTTCTGCCTGAAATACTTCCTACTGTGGTTTTAGTTCATAGTGTGCTGTATATCAGAGTTTCTGATTATTTACTGTGCTTAGCTTCTGAATCCCTTCTCTCCTTTATTGCGTACTGAATGTTGTCTTTCTGCACTGTGCTGTATCATTGTAGAACCCACATTTTCTACTGGTATTAACCTTTGTTCCCTAGCCTGTCCTATTTCCTCATCTCACAGCTGTTTTATGCTGTACAAACTTCTCTTCTAATCTCAGTCTTTCTTTTACAGCTTGCTCGTGCCTTTCGAAACGTGGGTGCTCCCCCCATTTACAATATATTGTGGCCAGACCAGTATTCCTTCACAAGAAAAGTGAACCAGCAACATCTTCTAAACCACTGGCCCCATCTATCTTATTCCTCCTCAGTATACAGAGAGTACGTTAACAATGTTCATTTGGTTTCTAATTACTTGTGCTTGCCTAGTTCTTTTCAAGTTAACTGGCAGCTTTTCTGCATCATGCACACCAGCAGTTCTAAAACAATCCCCCATCCCCTTCTCTTTCCTACACTTGTTCTGGCTTTTTTCCCTCATAAATAGTAATAGTTTGTTAAAATATTTTTACTCTGGTACACCACTTGATAGCAGCATGCCCCCACTTTTAATTATACGAAGTTATAACTTACTGTTTGCTCTGATCCCTAGTGCCTTCAGGGAATATACTTCACCCCGTTTTAATGTATCCTCTTTTAGTAGCCACTACCTCTTAGCTCTGAGCCCCTATCACAATTTGATACTATAACTCACCAGAGCTTGCCAGCTTCTCTGTGTCCCTTAATCAGGTTGTCTTACTGATAGTTTTTTGCTGAGTTCCTCTCCTCGCTCATTCCTCCATCTTGGCTCTGCCCGCTCTGTTCACCCTGTGGGCTCACTCTGCTCCCCTACCCTGCCCCCATTCCCACCTGCCCCAGTCCTTCCACATTTATACACACCAAGACACTCCCACCTTACACTCAGTCTATCACAGAACACTCCTCCCACCTAACAGTTAATTATAGCACTCCCTCCTACCAAGTACTGAATTCTCTTCCATGTCCAACTCGCACCACCTACTTCAACTTGTACACCATCTACCCCTCATTCCACTTCTATCTGTCACCATAACCTCTTATATTACATCTAACAATCCCAACCGATAAAACTGCCCAAAAGATAGCCATGTACATAATTCTTGTTCAATAACTACTCATAGTACTTCTCCCCTTCTCTCCCTATCTGCTACTACACCTTACTTCTCTCCTGAATTTCTCTTATTCCCCACTCTACCACACAACTTCTTCACTTCTCGAAACCGAAGCCTCCTACTCTGCCTATATTTGCCCTCACCTCTATGGCTGCAATGATTTCTTCCTCTTCAATAGAAAACTGCTCATCATCTCAAATAGTGTCTCTATTCCTCATAACCCATACCCTATATTCTCTCTTCCCACCAACTCCAATCCTAGTGAATCTAATAAACATATGGCCTTACTTTTCAAATTAATCTCTATCCTCCATTCCGGAGATATACACCCCAACCCAGGACCCCAGAATACAAAGTCAAGCTTTACACTTTCAACCTCTACCCACAAATCTCTCCTTTTAGCTACTATAAATGCCCAAAGCCTTTGTAATAAATTAACCAACTTCCACACCTGGCTCACCCATAACCACCCCAAAATACTAGCTGTCTCAGAAACATGGCTCAAGCCCCATCTGAAAGACTCCGAAATCATCCCTCCAACTATAGTATCATAAGAAACGACAGAACTCAAAAGAAAGGTGGTGAGGTAGCCCTAATCTTTTCCTCCTCTCTAACAGTAACGCCATACACCAACCCTATACCTCAATTCGGTACTGCTGAAATAACCTTGGCCCTCCTAAAAAATCAACAACCACAAAAACATATGCATAGCTGCCCTTTATATACCACCTGGGAACAACATCCCCATTCTTGAGGATATCCTTTCTTGGTTCTCACCTAACATTAGTAATGAAACAATTATCCTAGGTGAAGTTAATTTCAACTGGACCTCTATTCACTCAACTACAAGTTCTCTGAACCTAAACTTCTTCAACTTCACCCAATTAATTACCTCTCCAATCAGACGTAATAAAGATAACTCTTCCGGTAGTATTTTGGACTGGATGTTAGTCTCCCACCCCAACAGTATCTCAAATAGCGGCACCTTACAAGACTCCCTTAGTGATCATCTTGCTGCATTTGCTTATTGCTCACTTTCCGCTCTACACCTACAGCATAACTATATCTCAAGCCGTATCCTCACTAACTTCAGCCACCAAACCTTTTCTGATTGCTTAAAACAGATTAATTGGAACCCTCTGAAAACTCTTCCTCTTGACCCTGCAGTTACCTACATTAATACTTCCTTCATTAACCTACTAAACAGCCCTGCTCCTCCTAGAGCTAAGACAGTAAAATCTAACACCGTCCCCTGGCTTTCCAAGGAAACTATATTCCTCATGCACATCCAAGATAAATCCTGGAAACTATACCATAAATGCAAAACAACTAACTTCCTAACTGAATACAAACAGCTTCAGAATAGAGTTAAAAACAAATTACTTCTGACCACAAATCCTATCATTCCAAGCTTCAGAGCAATCACAAATCCAATCCTAAGAAATTCTGGAGTAGTATCTCTACCCTCCTTACTCCTGGCAGAAAAAACAACCCTTGTCCGGACCCTAGCTCTCCAGATCACATCATAGCCACCAGATTTAACTCTTTCTTCATAGACTCAATAGTCAAACTCACCACTTCCTTCCCTAACTACTCAGTACCCACCTCCATTCCCACCCCCCACAACCAATCCACTTCTCCCTCCAAACCAAGTCATCCACCCCTCTTCACCCTTAAACCCATCCCTATTAATACCATAAAAAACTCCTCCAAAAGTTAAAGCCATATTCTAATGCATCAGACAACTTACCTTCGAACTTCCTCAAGTTAGCTGCAGACAGCATAGCCCTCCCCATCTGTATCCTAATTAATTGTTCCATTCAAGAGTCCTGTGTACCACTCCTCTGGAAAAAAGCCTTTATCATTCCCTTACACAAAGGGGCCAACAACACCAACATCTCTAATTTCCTTCCCATAGACATTCTCTCCCCTCTCTCTAAAATACTGGAAAAGTGTATTCACCTGCAACTCCTACCCTACCTTTTAGACAACCATCTACTGACCCTAACACAATGTGGTTTCAGACCTGGTCACAGTACCACTACAGCCCTTCTATCCTTCCTTGACAACATCAACCACACTCGTGACTCAGGCAATCTTGTTTCTACCCTTCTCCTAGACCTATCCAAGGCCTTCAACATCATTTTCCATAGTCTTCTCCTGTCCAAACTCTCGCACCTTAATCTTTCCTCCCTTCCATCAGCTGGTTTTCCAGCTACCTGTCAAATAGACAACAGGCCGTCAAGTGGAAAAACTGTACCTCTTCCTACCTTGACACTCTGACAGGCATTCCCCAAGGTTCTATATTGGGTCCACTTCTTTTTAACATCTTCATTAATAACTTTCATTTTTGTATCCCAAATGCTAAACTTCTTCAATATGCGGATGACTTGACCATTATCTGCACTGCCAAATCTCTCCCTGAACTCTTACATGCAACTCAGGATGCCTTCAATAGCACTGAGACTTGGATGCTAAATAATCATCTAGCCCTCAATGCTTCCAAAACCAAAATCATCATCTTTACCCCTTCCAAAAATACCAAAATAATCAAAAACGCCTTCTCCATAGTAAGCCAAAACTCAGCTTCCATTGAAATAGTCCCTCATGCTAAACTTCTTGGTGTCCTTATCAATGATCAATTAAAATTTAACATTCACCTTCAAACTAACATCAAGAAAACTCACCAGAAACTTGGAATCTTATATCATCACCACTGTTATCTTACCCCCTCAACAAAGCTTACCCTCTCTACCAGCTACCTGCTACCCTCTCTCAAGTATGAAGCCCCCTTTTCACCAACCTACAAGCAACCCTTAAGACCAAACAGGCATCACGCTATAATAAAATCTCTAAGTTCACCACCAGCTCCAAATCCTCATCTCACCACTGTGACACCCTACACACCTTAAACTGGCTGGAACTCCCTACCTATCTCACTTACATTCAGCTCTGCATTGCTCAAAAACTCGTCTTCAAGCCATCTCAGTGCCCCTCCCTTTCCTCTATTTTTACTATGCATCTTCCTGACCGACTACTCAAATCCAATAATCAAAATGTCCTTGAAGTGTACAAACCCCTATGTACTCCTGGACAACTTCTATTGTCATTTTCCCTCGCACAAAAATGGAACCCCCCCCCATATCCGTATTAAACAGAACCTCTCCACATTCAAGACCCTGCTCCATTCCTACGTCTCTTCTACCTGGGAATGCTCCTGCTCTCACCTCTCATAACTTCAGCCTACTTACACCCTGTCCCTACTCCATCTTCCCTCATCCTGCTTCCATAATTTCCACTCAACACCAGGCTTCCTATTTCTTCACTACCTATACCTCTTACATACAATTTTTTGCATTGTTTAATTTTTTGTATTACCTCTTGCTTGATTTTGGTATTTAATAATGCATGTATTAACTTCTGTTGATTTTTGCTCTTCATGTCTGTACATGGAACTTTTCTCCCCAGGCCTCCATTGAAAAAGGGCTCATCTTAGCCCAGTGGACTTTCCCGGTTAACAAACTGCAAATAAATAAATAAAATAAAAAAGTTTTTTTGGGCTAATTTTCTTTTCTGTATTCATCCAGCAATGGTATTTCTCTCCTAAGCTGTTTTACAGTTCTCTCTAATCAGCATTTCTATGGCGGTACACTTGTTCTTTTGTTTTCATTTACTACTTTATGCTTTTGTGGGCATAGCTTTTTGTTATTAGTTTAGTTACACATTAATGTAATCTGTAAATCTCTGTTATATTTTGCGAATCTAGTTTGATCATTCCAGTTACTGTATTTATTTATTTATTAATTCACTTTTATCCATTTTTATTAAATCCAGCAAAACACACGCGCATGCGCGCACACACACAGGCACACACATACACACAGGTTATAAAGTGGGTCACACACAGGCACGCACCCTTTTCCATGCATGCCACCTCCACACACACACACACAAATTATAAATAAAGCAGATCGCACACAGACACACACCCTTTTTCATGTGTGCCCCCCCACACACACAAGCACACACATGCATTGTAAATAAAGCAGGTTGCACACAGATCCACACCCTTTTCCATGCATGCCTACACTCACACACACACACACACACACACACACACACACACACACACACACACACACACACACACACACACACACTGAAACACACACTCTGCACTACTTAACTACTTACCCGGATCAGCAGCAAGAACTGCTGTGCTTCACTCTGCACAGACTCTGTCATAGTAAAAAGCATTGGTGTACATGGATACATTTTTGTGTATGCTTCCACATTTTATGCACTACCTTGTACAGACATCGATGCATTTCTGCAATATTCAGTTTAACCTTCAGAGCAGTATATTGGGTTACTAATAGACCTCACTGGCACCCCAACTGTTGGATTTACATGCAGAATCAAACCTCTCATTACTGGTCGACTGATCAGCAAGGCAACTAGGAATTGGAATAGCTTTGCATAGTGCGCAAAAACACTTTTACAGTTTTACATATTATGTAGCTGTCTGTGAATTCGACCTTGTGACTCTTCTCTTACTCTTAACATCTATTTTACTTCTACAAAAATCCAAACTACATAAAATCAAACATTGCACAAACTTTTCAGTTGTACAAGGCATGCATTCTTTGTTAGTGAGTAGCGGAAACTATTTATAAAAATTGGGTGTTCTACAGGTGTTTGAGTCCCAAGCACCTGAAGACTTCTGTCTGGAAGCCAGTAAGCCGATAGTCTTGTAGCTCGGGTGGGCTGTCACTCACCCTGTGCTCAAACTGTGATATGAGTTCAGGCAAGCAACTGCCACAGCTTACCTGAAGAAATGATTTGGGTTTGAGCAAGGTAAGTGCAGCAGCCATGGTGAGAGAGTGTAGATTTCTGCAATGGTCAGGAAGGAGGGCTTAGGCTTACAGAGAGGGAGGGTGGTTTAGATTTTGGGAGTGAGGGAGAGATTTTAGATTTGGTTAGGAAGTGTAAAGGGAGTTTTAGGGTTCAGGAGTGGGGATGGGATTTTAGATTTAGGGAATGGGAAGGGAGTTTTAAGGTTAAACAGTTAGAAGGATGTTTTAGTGCTAGAAGTTAGGGTTCTACAGTTTTGTAGGATAGGGTGTTGAGAGGGGTAAGTAGTTACAGCAGAATGAGTTAGTGGGAGTTAAAGCACTTACCTTTTCAAATAAGTGGGAGCGAGCAAGTGTGTCTCCCATAAATAGAACGCAAGCAATTGTAGCAGACCCATTAAAACAAATCCTAACCACCTTCTGTCATGTCTGAGATCTACTTTCAACCTCATTTGACAAAGTTATTTTTATTTATTTTGCTTTTACTCATTCTTTGTTCACCGAGTTATACCCACTAGGCTGGTGGCCTCTTTTCAGGGGAGACCCAAGGTGGCATTTATACTACTAGGAGAAATTTGGCCTGAGCATCGGAGAACTTCTCCTACTCTTTTTGGAGTGTGCAGGGACATGAGTTTGTGTTACATTTTCTGTCTTCCGGTGTGGTCACGTAGGTGGCTCGGAGGAGAAGGAGAGTGTTTTATGTGTATATGAGCTGAAAGAAGCTGTTAATCAAACAGCTGAGATATCAAACATGATGAAAAAGGAGTCGGAAGTAAAATGGAGTGAGATGAAAGGAGAGGAGAGTAAGGAGATTGGGGTAGAAGCGAGTAAGAGGCAAATGATTGAATTGAAGTAGAGATGGCAGATTTAGAGGTAATCTTTCAACAAAACTGTTTGTATCCGAATCTACAACATAGGAGTGTATTGTTACAACCCTCCAGTTGGTAGGGTTGCAGGATGTCTACTTAAATGAGCTGGTCAAACAGAGTGAACAAGAAAGCAAGAAGGCAACATTGTGGGGAGAGATTATGGACAGAATGCAGGAAGAAGAAGTGCAGGAATTAAGGAAGAAAGAGAAAAAATCCTATGTGCAGATGGTGAGAGAAGGCAAGAGGTGAAAAGAAGGAAGGCAGAAGAAAGTATCAGGTAAGAATAAGCAGTAAGAGGGAGAAGAAACTGGATAGATATGAAGTATTGGATGGCATCATTTCACCACTGGGTGTTAAACCCAGTGAGGTAAGAGCATTTATATGTATTAATAAAGACACTTTTTTATGACATTTTCTTTGAGGAGGTGCAGTTTATGGAGAACTTCTTAGAAAAGTATGAAAAAAGAAAAGATGAAAACCTTTGGAACATGTATGTGGTGCAGGCTTTTACTAGAGAAGCCAAAAAAAGAATATGTGTGCAATTTTGAACTGAAATTGAAAGAGACAATTTAAAAACTATTTAAGAATTGTGTGTAGAGATGTTTTGGACGGTTTACCTTTACATGTGCGTATTTCACATGGGTGACCGACAATTGTTCGAAAGACAGTTTGCAAGGTTTGCAAATGTCGAACGGAAGAAGGTTCGAATGTGCAATGAGCGAATGCACAGTGAGATTCGCTCAATGCACATTCGACATTCTGGGGCAGATTGCACTATTGTGGGGAGTTGGAAATGGTTCCTTTCCCCGCTGTAGTGTGATCTTGGAGTTAGAATAATAAAGTAGGGGTGGTGTGGGGGATGCAGGGGGGCTTGCTCCCCTGCATTACACTTTATCTAATTTTGTTGTCAACATTTATGTTTGAAACTCAGCGAAGTTGAGTTGGCTGTTCGATTTGCTGCTTTTCGAACATTAACAACTGTCGCTGTTTCCAGTTTCATTTTTTCGATGCAAATATATACTCGCTCAAGTGTGATTCGAGATTATATACAGGTAAACCATTTTGGACATTACAAAAATCTATGATAACAGAGGTTTATGGACTGGAGATTGGGAATGGCATATTGTATTGAAAATGCAAAGTGATAAAATAATGCATTTGCCAAGCATAATTAATGTGGAAGGGAATAAGGGATTAGTTAGATACCGGGGACAACTAAAGATGTGTTTTTTGTGTGGTAAAGATAATCATTTAATTAACAACTGTGATAAAAGGAAATGTTGCATTTGTGGTAAAATAGGGTATGAAGTGAAAAAATGTGAACAAAAATGTATAAAGTATGAAAAAATAGGGCATTCATGGATGGATTTTAAGGATACAGAAAATGATACACAGGTAACAATAGCAGAACAAACTAGAAAGGATGTGTTAGTAGATAATGCAGTAGATAATACAGAAGAAACACAACAAAAGAAAATTATTTAAACTGATATAGGAATGGTAGTAAATGAAAATATAAAAGAAACAAAAAGTAAAGAAGGGGAAATAGAGGAAGAAGTAAGTAATTCAAGTGGCGAAGGTGATAATAAATGGATAAAAGTCAAAAGTAAAATAAATTCTATTGGAAAAATATTGAAAGACAGAAAACGCAAATTTAAAAATATAGGTATAGGAAGGAATAAAAAAGGGAATAGATAAGAGTAATAAACACAGTTTCATAAAGTGAGAATCCTAGCCATTAATATAAACAGTTTAAAAAATGTTCAACGGAGGCTAGAAATTTTGGAATGGTGTAAAAGGCTAGATATGGCTATCATACTACTAATAGATATAAGAATAGCAACAGCAGATGAAAGAATGCAAATTAATGGATTATGGGGAGACAAAGCGATATGGAACCTAGGAGATGAAAAATGTTCAGGTATAGTAATTCTGTATAAAGAAAGTATAAGTATTCTGGATTACACATTAGCAACATTAGGAAGAATAATACTATTAGATATAAGATGGAGTAATCAAATATATAGGATCATTGCATAATACTCATACATCATATAAAAAGAAAGAGGGATCATGTTTAAGAAAATGCTTGATTATGTGAGTGTAAATAGGCAAGTAATAGCAGTATGAGACTTTAATTGTGATCTAAGATATCAGCAAAAAGATGGGGCAGATGTAAAAGTTATTTCTGATATGATTAAAAGCTGTAAAATGTTTTTTGTGGAGAAGCAAACATTGAACACACAAAAGGAGTAATCTAAGAATTGAAATTTATTACTTTATTGTATCAGAAGGCTTAAATACATTGCATCAAGGAGTCAAAATTACAGGGTTCTCAGATCATGCCACAGTCTGGATAGAGGTATAAAAATAATAAATAAATCAAATCAAAATGAGCAAGTGAAGGAAATAATATATCAGTTATGCCTGGATCGTATAAACATGAGATAATTTTATAAAGACTGGACAAGCAGTTGGTGGATTAGTTTAAAAGAAAAATATAAAAAAGAGATATTAGAATGGCAAAAGACAAAAAGAACACAAGATAGTGACAAATATAAAGAAATCAGAAATAAAGTCTTTAGATGTATAGTAGACAATAAAGAAGATTTTTTTTTGAAAAAGAATAAATGTTATATGAAATGAACCAAGAAAAAAATTAAAAAGAAAGTTAATTAAGCAAATATATTTCTTATAAGTTAAGAAAGGAAGAAGTAGCACTACTTAAGTAAAATGGTTATAGAAAAAGTAAGAATAGTAAGAGAATTAAAGAATGAGGCAGGTTATATAGTGAATACACAAAAAAGAAATTATGGATACAGTTAAAGGACATATTTTTTAAAATGTTTTCAATAGGCAAAATTATAAGAAAAAGAGAGAAAAGCAGACATAAAAAATTGGAGACCCTTAGTATTAAATAATGTAGATTATAAGATTTTTATGAAAATAATAGAAAGAAGAATAATATGTAAGGCTAATAAATTACTGACTGAAACACTATTTGGAATAAAAGAAAAAGGAAATCAAGAACTATTAATGTTAATAAGATAATTGGCTGACAGTGTAATAATAGGGAAACTGGATTAAAAATATTAGTAGGGGACATAAGCAAAACATTTGATAAGATCCAGCATGAAGCACTATGGAGCATTTCAACCAAGTGTAACAATACTGATAAAATAATCAATGTGTTAAACTCTGTTTATAGCAAGAATAAAGTGAGATTGGTGATAAGGGTGTCCAGCCAGCAGTACACTATTTGTATTTGTTATGAATGCATTAGTTTCTAATATAAATAGGACATTAGAGGAGGCTAATTATTTTCACCAGAAGGAATTTATATTCCAGTTATGTTCTCTTATAAGGATGATTTAGTACTAGTTGTAAAAAATAAAACAATGGATAGGTATAGCTATCCAGACACTTAACAAAGAACTAAAGATGTTAGGGTTAAGTATTAATGAAGAAAAAAGTAAAGAACTGGGGTTCTCTGGAAAAATTAAAGGTATTCAATTCAACAAAGAACAAGTAGACATTTGGGGAATAAAGTTTGGTAGTGAACAAAAGACAGTCACACAATGGAATGATATGATACTTAAAATAAGGAGTATGTGTATATTTTGGAGAACTTTTAAGCCTTCATACAAGAAGAAAGTATATTTAATAAATTCAGTGGTATTGGATAAAATGACACATCTGGGAAGTGTGTATATGATACCACAAGAATGTGAAAAAGAATTACCGAATGTATTATTCACATTCATATGGGGATCTAGGTTGAATACTATTAAAAGAGGAATTTTGTATGTTAATAAAAAAGAAGGAGGTCTGGGTTTAGTAAAACCAATTGTATATACAGCTTCATTAAACTTATATAAGGTAGTAATAGGAATACATGGAAAAAGAAAGTTTCTTAATAAAGATTATTGAGGAAAAATATAAATTAGTATGGGAGAAACTTAAAGGTTTAAAAAGAAGTAAAGGAATCGCTGGTTGTTGTTGTTGTGTCTTTCGGCTTTTCCCAGTTAGGGGTCGCCACAGCAGAACTCCGGTCCGCTAATGATTGACAGTAGATTTTTACGTGCCAAGTTGCCAGCCCTGGCACACAACCTCCAACGAAGGTGCGCCCATTCACGCATGTCTCCACACAGAAGATGCTCTAGCTGAGAATCGAACAGGACAACGTCTTACTGTGAGGCGACAACGCTACCACAGCACCACCACCGCAGTCAAAGGAATCACTGGTATTGAAATCAAATTATATCAAGAAAAAATATTACTATAGAAGATTGATTTAAGAAGTATAGACATGACTAGGAAAACATGGTATGATAATATAATGGAAAAATTCTACTATGTGTATCCTTGGAAACAGTTGGAAGATAAAAAAGATGAAGGCATTAAAAGCCAGAATGAAAAGATGCAAAAAATACATAGAATGTACAGATTTTTTATGGATGTTTTCTATAAATAAATTATAGATAAAAGTGAATATGCCATATAAATCAATAAAAGATAGAATATGTATACATTGTGGGTAAGTAGATACTATCGAACATGTTTTTTTTAAATGTGATAGAGTGACTTTATTATGGAAAGAAATATGTGACAAAGACTGTTTATAAGGGCAGAAAAGTGTTAATAGTATAAATTTGGATGTAATAGAATATGGATATTATGAAAACATGAAACAAAAAGATATAGATAAATTAGATGATAAATTGTTTTGCAGAATATGGATTATATGGTATGAATGAGATCAGAAATTTTGAAAAAAATACAATTTTGGTTATGGAAGAAAGAATGGGGGGAGTTGAAACTCCAGACAAAATGATCTGCTGTTGAAAATGTAAGAATTACTTGTAAATATTTATAAATAATTGTAAATAATTTATAAATCTTGTGTATAGAATTTATATATTGTATTATGTGATTTTAATAAAGGACCCCTACTCTTTTGAGCTGCTAGATGGCACTGGAGGGCTCCTACAGCAGCAAGGAAGACGTCTGAGAGAAGTAACAGCATGGAGTAGGAGGAGGAGAGGAAAAGCCATGGGGAGTTTGGAAGGAGAAAATTAGAATTTGGAGAAAAAAATTGTTTGATATGGAGTATCAGAATGCAGATAAAGATTCTTGTATTGTGGTTGATACAAATGAGCAGCATTTAGCTGTCTCGGGGGTAAGGAATTAAATAAGTCCATTGAGTGGTGCAGATAACAGAACTGACAACAGGAGGAATTGTGGATGATATTCTGTTGAAAATAATTGAGCAGGATGATCCAGATGACAGTTCTGCTGTTTCATGGGGTGAGATGGCAGATCCTTTTTCAAAAGTGCTGAGAATGGTAATGTGGAGAAGAAACCAGGTGATATGGAAGAAGAGAATGCAGAACTTAAAATGTATGCAGCAGTGAAAGAAAGTAGAAGAGGAAAGTAGCAACGAACTGAGAAGGAGTCGAGTTTTGTGGCAGTAAAGAATGCAGTAGTTAAAATGTATGCAACAGTAACAGCAGGCAAAAAACACCAGCAGAAAAAAAATGTAAGTAAGAAGGCCAACTATGAGAATAAGAATAAAAAATAAAACTATAATAGACAAGTATTATGTATGGGACAATTTGGTAACTGTTCTGGAATTTAAAGGTAAAAAAATTTGATGTTTTATACACGTAGAGACAGAGATTTTGTGACTTAACATTTGAAACTGAGAGACTCGTCATGAAAATTCTGTAACTGTGTAACAAAAAATACACTTATTTATTTTCTTGTTGTAACTTAAATTAAAAAAAAAATGTTACTTTGCAGTTTAGAGCTGATGAACTAGGATGTTAAAAATGCATGCATGATTTCTGTGAAACTTGATAACATTGTGAACTTAGAAATAAGAGAATGTTATGGAATGGAGAGTAGAGGTTGGAAGCTATTTTGAAATGTGAAAAAAAATGATGAAACACATGCCAGGTATTATTTTTGTAGGTGCTGATAGAGGGACATTATGATATGATGGTCAGCCTAATCATGTTTCGTTTGTTTAATATTAATCATGTTTCTTTTGTGGGGGATTTTCTCATTTAATTAATGATTTAACAAGCTATAGTGCAATCAGTGAGAAGAGAGAGGATATACATCAAGGAGATGTAAGTGAATGCAGGTTCTGTAAAAAAAAGGGGGGGGCACTTTTAAATGGATGATCAAGAGCAAACAGTAAATAATGAAAAAGAAGTGGAAGAGAAGAAAACATACATGAACAAGATCAACAACAGGCTGCAGAAAAGGGTAAACTAGGCAAAGAAGAAATTGTAGAAGCAAAATTATGGAGTGGAAAAAGGAGGAGAGACTTTTCATGTAGGAAGAGAGGTCAAGAGAAGGGACTGATATTAAGAATTGTTTTGAAGTTCTAACCAGTAAAAATCTGATTCTGAGGATCAAGAATTATGTGTTCATAAACCCAGAGAAGTATTCAATAGGGGAGAAACTGAAGTCACCAAAAAGCACCCAAGTAATTTATAATCCAGAAAAAAATGATGCAGTAGGTGAAACAATAAAGCCACAGAGGAGGATCGGACGATAAATTTTAATAGTCGTTTTAAAACAGCTTTCGCTTCCAACAAAAGTCAGCACATATAAACGTTACACATTACATTTTTGTTTACATATTACTTAATCAGATGTGGGCTCAATGTGAAATCAACGAACTTATATTAATCAACCAATAAAAAACATTAAAACCCCTTTCAAATGTTTACAGAAAACATACATTAAAAGAATTCATTAAAAATTCATAAGACGTATGTATAAATCTAAATAAAAATATTAAATATTTACATGTTGTATACATTGTACAAAAACTATAAGTAAATTTATTCACTTATATTAAAAAAATGACAGGTTCCTTTTTCAGTGAATTTTTTTGTGGGTCAAACCATTTCTTTTTTGTTGCCTCCATCTACTGGGCAAAGTGATGAATTACAATTGAAGAATGTTCATTTAAAAGTAAAGTGAATATTTAAATTTATAACCAAAGTTAAAAACATTTACAAAATATTCAATAAATATAAAACATATGTGCAAACAACATTATATAAATAAATGAATATTATTAGTGTGTTGATTAAATGTAGGGGTCAGTGGAGGATATATAATAAGATTTGTTGTATATAAAATCTCATAGTTTAGTTGCTGTTATTTTAAGAACCGGGGCAATAGAGATGTATTCGTTCAAACCTGGCCATTTGTTTGCCTGTAATGTTATTTGCCACCAAAGTTCTCTATGCTCAATCTTTTCTTCCCATGGGCCTCCTCGCCCATCAATGTAAATTTTTTCAATTACATAAAAAAGGAAATTAGCCATAGGGCACTGTTGTTTATGTCTAAATAATGCATTTGTTTCTTTACCATTCTGTATGTCATAATTGTGTTTATATATCCTTCTCTTTAGTTTACGATCTGTTTTACCTATAAAGAACGCTTGGCATACCTGGCACATAGCCAGGTATACCACCCCACTTGAATTCTCGTCCGATCCTCCTCTGTGGCTTTATTGTTTCACCTACTGCATCATTTTTTTCTGGATTATAAGTTACTTGGGTGCTTTTTGGTGACTTCAGTTTGTTCTTGGTTTATTTACACCATGGAAAGCGAAACGAGCGTGGAGTTGGATGGTAGAGGGACTAAAGAGGTATTTGGCTAGGTAAGAAAACTTTTTGGCCAGCTTTCCCAACTGATAGATTTACTTCTGTGAGAAAATCAATGATTGACCTTGTGGGGAGAGTTAATAATGGGCTTTCCCAAGAGGTGGAAGCAGCGCCAAGAGGCAAGCCTCACAGTAAGCCCCACAGTAATGACTTTGTTTTTGCAGAAAACACTGGGTTCAACACAAATTTAAACGTTGTCGCTAGTAACAAGAACACGGGTATTGTTAACAATAGCGGTGATTTTGAACAGACACCCAAACTTTTAAAGGATATGAGAGCTACATATGGAATCAATGCTTGTGATGTAACAACCGGAGGTTTGAGAGAATACGACCTGGGCAGGAACAGCGTGCTTCTTCTAGTAAACAGAACTTTAGTGGACTCAATTTTAATGAATGGCTACAGGTTGGTTATTCCAAAAACATTAAAGATAAAATGATTAAACCTGGACCCATTATTGAGTCATATCAACGTAAATTGTTACATTTTGAAAAGTTATTATTTAAATTTAAAACGTTTGATATTGAGAATGCTTATTTAAATGAATGTGTTTTGGAAGGTATCGTGCCAAAGGGACTTAGAATTTATAAATACCCAAACAATGTATTTCCAGGCAGTGACTTCTACAAAAAATTAATAGATATATTTAACAGATGTGGGCTTGAAATTTTGAAAAGTATGATTAAAGAAAATAATAGAATTAAAGATGACATTTTGAAAGAAATTGAAATGCTGAATGATTGTATTAAAGATGACTTGATTTTCACTATTCCAAGTGAAAACGAAAAATATGACAATATTAGACAGGATATAGATAGGCAATGTGATGAACTTATTAAAAGAAAAATTAAGAAAATGGATAGAGACTTGAAGGATTACAAGAACGATGTTAGTTACCCTGCACCTAAACACAGTACTAGATTTTGGGAGAACAGGGAAACTTAGATGATGGGGCTGTTAACTTAGACGAAAATGCAGTTGATGGAGAATATGTCCCTGTTGTGGATGACTACTCAGAATACCCACCCCTGCGTAGATCAGAGAGACTCAGGAACAGGGGGGAGCAACAACAACAGTATCCACAACATACACATTTTTGGGGAGGAATGAGAAGCTGGAGGGATTAACCAAGAACCATGCCACCCCCCCGATTTGTAGTTTGACCTTATTAAACAGGATTCAGATAACTCGTTCAAATTTACAAGAGATAATTTTGGCATTTATAATTTTAGTGACATAGTTTTAGGTGACGACCATTTTAGGCTTTTGTCAAAAGGAATTAAATACATCCCTATTAAAAAAGGTGATTTAACTAAAACATTATTAGATGTGAAAATGTTTATGAGGAAAATTAATTTACAGGTGTTTTTTAAACAAGGCAAAACATCAGATTCCCCTAATGTTATGAGGAAAATTACATTCAACTCACCCCTCCACCCCCAGATTAAGACCTTGGAGATTTTAGTGGAGAATGAAATCAGACAGACCTTCAACAAAGTAAGATACAAAAGTAATTTAAATGAAAGTGAGAATAAAGTATTACTTGAACTGAAAAATAATAGTAATGTAAAGGTGATGAAACCTGACAAGGGTGGGGGGATTGTTTTAATGGATGTATTTCAGTATGATGCTAAGATGAATTAAATTTTAAGGAACACTGATAAGTACTCGTTTGTTTACAAAAAATGAGATTAATATCTCATATAGAAGAATAGACTTGGTTTTGGAGGATCTATTGATTGATGGGTTGATAGACCAAAAAACATTAAATTGGTTAATAGTTGACAAACCCAGAATTCTAGCCATCTTTGGGATCCCCAAGACACATAAAGATGGTAAGGACCCCCCATTGAGACCGATTGTTTCTGCAGAGGGCTCTAAAACCTTGGCCCTTGCTAAATATATTGACACTAAACTTAAGGCTCTTTGGTTAAAGAGACAAAATATCTTAAGATATTCCTGGTACTTCTTGAGAAGCCTTAAACAGGAACTTTATAAGGAAAATATTATTTTTTTAACCATAGATGTTGTGGATTTATTCTCCAGTATCCCTCATGATGAGGGTTTGAGTTTTTGGGATGAAATTATTTACAAGGATAATATTTTGACACATAATGAATGTACGTTAATTTTACAATTATTAGATATGGTTTTAAGATATAATTATATCTATTACAAAGGAGAATTTTTCCACCAAATAAAAGGAGTGGCAATGGGAGCAATATGTGCACCATCTTATGCGAACTTGGTCTTAGCATATTGGGAAGAGAAATATGTTATAGACTCAGTTTACAGTTACTGTTGGATTATGTATAAGAGATTCCTGGATGTCATATGTATTTTATGGTTGGCAACAGAAGAGGAAGTTTTGACCTTCATGAATTATTTAAACAACACTGCAAGTTTTTTTAAATTTATTTATAAGTTTAGTAGTGATAGACTAGAGTATTTGGACATTGAAGTCTATAAGAAAAATGAAGGATTTAATTCAAAAGTTTATAGGAAAAGTACTTATTGTAATTCTTATTTAATTATAATATTTCACATCCTACACACTACAAAAGAAATATAATAAAAGGGCACTATATTAGATCTAGTAGGATGACTTCTAATGAAGAAGACTTTAATAAAGAGATCAAAATATTGAAGGGGATGTTTATGAATAGAAATTATCCTGAGAAATTACTCCAGTTGGTTGAAAAAGATGTAATAGAAGGAAGCAAAGGAAAATTTCATCCCATTCTTGGGGTTGACAGTGTTTTAACAGCTGCACCTAAGGTGATAAAAGATGAAACGTTTGATAGAGCTTTAGTACTGGAATACAATGCTAGTTCCAGAGGTGTTAGAGACATCCTAGAAAGAGAATGGAATAGGTTTTTAGCCATTACAGATTTGGATATGATACCTAAAGAACAGCTGAAAGTGGTGTATAAAAATGCTAGTTGCTTGAAAAATCTTTTAGAATGTGATTATGAAGGGAGAAAGGGGTTTAATAAAAAGAGACATGGAACCTACTAGTCTGGTAGGTGTGCACAATGTGCATACATTATGAATAGAGATAGCGTCTCTTTATTAAACAGAAACACAGTATTAAAAAGTAATGAGTTTAGTAATTGTGATTCAAGTGGGGTGGTATACCTGGCTATGTGCCAGGTATGCCAAGCATTCTATATAGGTAAAACAGAACGTAAGCTAAAGAGAAGGATATATGAACACAATTACGACATACAGAATGCTAAAGAAACAAATGCATTATGTAGACATAAACAACAGTGCCCCATGGCTAATTTCCTTTTTTATGTAATTGAAAAAATTAACATTGATGGGTGAGGAGGCCTATGGGAAGAAAATATTGATTGTAGAGAACTTTGGTGGCAAATAACATTACAGGCAAACAAATGGCCAAGTTTGAACGAATACATCTCTATTGCCCTGGTTCTTAAAATAAGAGCAGCTAAACTATGAGGTTTTATATACAACAAGTCTTATTATATTTCCTCCATTGACCCCTACATTTAATCAACACACTAATAATATTAATTTATTTATATAATGTTGTTTGCACATATGTTTTATATTTTAACATTGAATATTTCGTAAATGTTTTTTAACTTTGCTTGGTTATAAATTTAAATATTCACTTTACTTTTAAATGAACATTCTTCAATTGTAATTCATCACTTTGTCCAGTAGATGGAGTCAACAAAAAAGAAATGGCTTGACTCACGAAAAAAATTCACTGAAAAAGGAACCTGTCATTTTTTAATATAAGTGAATAAATTTACTTAGAGTTTTTGTACAATGTATACAACATGTAAATATTTAATATTTTATTGAGATTTATACATATTTTTTATGAAGTTTTAGTGATTTTTTTAATGTATGTTTTCTGTAAACATTTGAAAGGGGTTTTAATGTTTTTTATTGGTTGATTAATTAAATGATGTCAGCAGGGATTTGATTTATAAGTCCGTTGATTTCACATTGAGCCCACATCTGATTAAGTAATATGTAAAGGAAAACGTAATGTGGAACGTTTATATGTGCTGACTTTTGTTGGAAGCGAAAGCTGTTTTAAAACGACTATTAAAATTTCTCATCCGATCCTCCTCTGTGGCTTTATTGTTTCACCTACTGCATCGTTTTTTTCTGGACAATAGGGGAGAAAGTAAACTTAGAAAATCGAAATTTAGAATTATTTCCTCTAAACATAAAAAGAAGGAAATGCAACAATTTTAGAGCATTTTCTGTAAATGTGGACAGTATTATTAAGAATGTAAGAAGGAGAGCGATGCTGGAATGGTGTACTAAACGAGATGTGGGTGTTGTTATGCTAGAGGATGTAAGATTCCTGACGAGTGCAGAAAGTCTGAAAACAGAAACATTGTGAGGTGAAAATATAAAATGGAACTTAGGAAGTCAAAGTTGTTTTGGAGTGGCAGTGTTGTGTAAATAAAACAGTGAAAATACTAGATATAATGTTGGTAAGGATGGGAAGGTTAACTGTTGTGGATATGAGGTGGAGAGAACATGTTCATAGAATTATAGCATTATATGAATATATAACTAGCAAGACTGAATATGTTTCATCAGATACTAGACTATGTGATGGTTAACATGAAAGGTATAATGGTATTGGACTTCATGATTTAAGGGAAAGAAACAAAAAGAAAGGGAAATATGTAAAAAAAATACAAGAGGTGATAAAATGTGGCAAATTAGATGCATGGAACAAAGATCATTAGACGTATTCAAGGTGGGGCATGCGGATCTGAAAATGATTATTTTGTATTATTGAAAGTTTTGGGGGTAGCAGATGGTGATAGTGTTGTGGTGAGTTTTTCAGACCATTTAGCAATATGGATAGAGGTGATGGAAGAAAGAGAGTATATTAAAATAGGAAAGGGGATAAAAAGAATAAATTGAAAAGTAAGCGGTAAAAGTGTAGAGTAGGAAGTATTGCAGTTATGCAAGGCTCATATAACCACAAAGGACTTGTATAAAAACTGGTCAGAGTGGTGGATTGAATTTAAAAAGAATTATAAAAATGTTTTTTTTTTTCCAGTGGCAGGATGATATAAGAAAAAAAAAATAGAAAGTGAAGCATGGGAAATTTGTAGAAATGTACTGGAGAATTTAGAGATTAATAGAATAGAGTATTATATTAAGAAAAAAAAAGAAATGTAGAAAACAAATCAAGAAAATTAAGGCATTGTTAGGCAGAAATATTATGTACGAGGGAGAAGAGAGGAGGTATCTGCATGTTTGGGTAAAATGGTAAAGGAGAATGCTAGTATAATGAAATGAAAAATGCAAAAGGAGAGGTAAAAAGAGCACAATAGCAAAACATACATATTTTCCATATGCTGTGCTACAATATTTATAAGAGTATAAGAATGGAAAAGTCAAAAAGAAATCCAGAATGAGTTAAGGAAGAATTTGAAAAATAAATTATTTGTGAATTATTTATTTATTTTTATTTATCATTTTTCTTGACTGGGAAAGTCCGACTAGGACAGAGCCTACTTTCAGTGGAGGCCCGGGGAGAAACGCTCCAGATGCATGTCTTTGGATTGTGGGAGGAAACTGGAGTACCCAGAGGAAACCTACGCGAATGCAGGGAGAACATGCAAACTCCGCACAGAAGGCACCCCAGCCAAGAATCGAACCAGAGAACCTCTTGCTGTGAGGTGACAATGTTAACCCTTGCACCACTGCGTCATGAATTGGATGAAGTACTTAATAAAGTAACTGTTGATGCAGTATTAGGCCTAGATGGTATTGGGTATGGAATGTACAAGAAAAGAATGGACTGACAAAGAGGGTATTTTATAAAAGCACTGAATGAGTGCCTGAAGAAAGATTTTGTATATGAAGAGTTATGTAGTGGGATATTAAAATTTATTTGGAAGAAAGGTGAGAAGAATGAAATAAAGTTGGACACCTATCATGCTAAATAACACACATTATACAATATCAATGGGAGTAATACAGAGGAGAATGGACGGAAAGGATGAGAGAGATTATGGATGAAAGTATCTATGGTATAAAAGGGAAGAGATGTCAAGAATTGTTACTGGTTGTGAGGTAAATTATGGATGATATTATAAGTAAAAGGGAAGATGTAAAATGTAAAACTTATGGTAGGTGATATTAGCAAGGCATTTGATATCGAAGGACTTGCTGGTTTGCGGATATTATGGAGAAGTATGGAATAGGTAATAGAATTAGGAGATTGTGTATGTAAGCACGTCAGAATAATAGAGTGAGAGTGTAGTGAATGTGTGGCTGAATAAAGAAATATGCATAAAGTTTGGTATAAGACAAGAATGTCCCATAAGAGAAATATTGTTTGCATTGGTGTTTAATGTGATATTGAGTGGAATAGCTTATAAAATGAAAGATACTAGATATGTGATGCAAAAGGAGGTGGTGATGCCAGTAGTTTTAACATACACAGACTATATAGTTGTAGTTGCTAAGAACCAAATATGAATGAGGGAAGTGTTTGTTTGTCTGAACTGATGTTTAAAAGAAATGGGAATGACCTTGAATAAGGATAAAAGTAAGGGTTTGGGTGGTGTGGTGAAGATTAGGGGTGTGCATTTTTCAATGAATCAAATGTCTTTGATAGCAATAAAATTTGAGGAAAATTATGTAGTTATGATGCAATTGGAAAGGCTGATAAAAGAAGCTGTATAGATGAGCATTCAGGAAAAAAAGGTTTAGCGGGTAAATTTGGTGTTAATGGGGAAAAACAGAGTATATGTCAAATGTGTATATGATGCCAGTGAAATATGAAAAGAAAATTGTGCAATTGGCGTTTTCTTTCATATTTCAAGATTAAACCCAGTGAAAAGCTGTGTATTGTATGATGGAGGGGATTGGGGTTACTAAACAAAGTTGTTTATTCTACTTCTTTAAACTTGTATAGAGTATTTAAGTGGGTAAAGGAAGAGAATGAGAATGTTTAAATAAAAGTAAAAAAAAATCTTGGAGCTGATGAGAATAAGAAAAAGAAACAAATTTGTGAATGGAGAAATTAAAAATGATCAAGAAAAAATACTAATGTGGAAAATAAAAATTGATGATATAGAGAAAGGGATGTGGTATAGTGTGATGAAACAATATTATTATGTAAATTCATGGGAAATTTTACCACAAGTGATTAACGCTATTAAAGTAAGGAAAAAGTGGTATACCGAGATAGAAGAATGTCAGGATTTCCTATGGAGACTGGTAATAACTAAGTTACCAGTACAGGAGAATATACCATACAAGTATAAAAATAAAGTTGAAACAATGTATTTATTCTGTAGGGAGGAGTTGATAACAGACCATGTTTTTTTTTAATGAATGGTGAAATTCTGGAAAAACTTTTGTAAAAAAAAATACTTTGACAATATTCATGATATAAACAATACAGATATGATTATGTATGGATATTGCAACAATAAGAAGGAAGGATATGTGAGTAGGGTAGATAATAGATGAGTTTATTTTATGTAATACGAGTTATTTGGGATGAAAAACTAAATTAAATGTTATTTAATGGGAAATGTATTTTAGCAGATATATTGCAAAAATCAGATTATTGTTGTCGAAAAAAGAGTGGGGTCAGTTATGGAAGAGTAATAATGAGGATGTTATAAAAAATGATAAATAGTAAAAAATAGAAATGTGTGTATATGTGCATGTAAATACGTACATTTTCTAAATATGTTTATGTTGTGTTTAATAATGCCCCCCTACTCCTTTTTTGATAGGTGCCATGGGATATTTACATTCACCTGAGTTACCACCAGCTCAGGCAGACTGGACCTGGACCACTAAGGGAAAAAATGAAAAAAATGTTTGCTTTTTTTCATATTTTCTTGAATTTCTGCACATTACAAAACTTTAAGAACCAGATAGATATAGTCACTACTAATTTCAATGTGTTTGTCACCCTGAATGCTCTCCTGGGGACAGACATCTTGATAAGAGTTTGTTAAATCTTTGCCATAATGCATCATGAGTTGAGATGTTGATTTGATTACAGTTCCCTAGGCTGGACTGTGACGTCACAGTTCCATTCAGTTAAAATGGAAAAAATGAACAGCAGTGCTAATTTTGAAAGACTGCATTTAAAATAACATTTAATTTTGTGCCTCTTACAAATGTTTCCTAACTGATTTGTTATACATTCTGTGAAAAGAGCTTCCTTAACTTTCAGCTTTTTGCTGAGATAACAGACATTTTCCAGATATTCAACTTTTGTCTGTTTCAGTTCATCCTCAAGGTACTCCTTCCATATTCCCTCCCTCAAGTAAGAGTACCACATTTGCTGCTCTGCAACAATCAGCTAATTAGTCACCACTGCATGACATTACACATTAAACAGATCAATTTGCCTGGTGTGCCAGTAAAAGTGTTCTCTCATCTGAATATAAATGAATAAACAATTTTACAAAATGCTTTTATCAGTCCATAAGTATTTATAGGTTCATAGGTTCATACTAGGCTATCTGCCCTAGGGCATTTATATGCCTAGCCAGTATATTTGAAACCATGCCCTGTAACATACACAGATTATGGGTTAAGTTATGAAAGTTACCCCCGATGAAATGAAATCCTGCCAAAGTCCCACCTACGCCTACCTAATGTCACTGCCTGTTGAGATGACCACCAACATTATAAATATTCATTGCATCATGGCACAATGGGCATTGAATATTCCTAAATTATTCCTTGCCTTGGGCAAAATGTGACAATCCGGCAGGTAAGAAAATGTGGAACCTACAAGTGGATGTTCTTTCTACTGCTCTGTAGTTTCTTTGAGAACTGGGATTACAAAAGTAGTAGGCTGCTTGGTTGTAGGGAATTGCAGACTATATTGTGTTTTTAGCTGAAGAGCACTAGTTAAATGCAGACCTTGAGGGTGGGATTTCAAGGCACCATGTTGGGCAAAAAATAAATATTGCTGTAGTTCTTCTGCAGGTTTAGTATTGCACTAAGGATATTTTTGTGTTAGAACATTAGTTATTTATTTTTATTCAATGCATTCAGAGGTTTGAGGACAGTAGGTTTCCACATATAGTGTTGGTAATAAAACTTAATAGTTTTGCACTATTTGGGTAGGCAGTGGTGTAACAGTTAGCATTGTCACCTCACAGCAAGAGGCTCTCCGGTGATTCTTGGCTGGGGTACCTTTTGTGCAGAGTCTGTATGCCCTCCCTGTGTTCATGTGGATTTTGACAAGGTGCTCCGGTTTCCTCCCACATTCCAAAAGCATGCAATAGGTGGATTGGATACTCTAAATTGGCCATAGGTGTGAGTGTGGTGTGCCTGACCCCATGTGCATACATGGGGGAGGGTTGGTGTGCCTGGCTATTAACCTGGCCCCATAAAAAAACATAACTGATACGGAAACAATGAGTGCTGGAGAATTCCTCCCTAACCACAATGCATTGCCTACTATTTCTGTCCTTAACAGCATGCATATTTTCCAGCTCAGATTTAATAGTGTTTTCTAGTGTACACTGCTAGAATAACCTTTTTTATTCACTGTTAACCAAAATCTCTCATATTTCTTTCAGAGCCCAGATACAGGTGACTATCTCAGCCATCATGTGTTATGCCACAATCATTTTGAAACAATTTGCAGTTGACCAACTAGCAGTTTCAGTGTAGAGTTTTGTAATTCTATATTTTTTCTAGGAGTACAATACTTATTCCACATCATTTCCCACTCAAAGCTGTTGTCACTTTAGTTTCTAAACAAAGCAAAAAATGCAGCAATGACTACTACAAACCAGCACAGGTCTTACTGTCAGTTTGCAGCCATACACACCTATAGCATTAAAGACACACAGCTGACATCAGCTTGCAAACACCTGGACATCAGGTAAGTGTCCTTGTAGGTCTGCTCCACAGCACACATGTGAGTGCTTGTGCGCACACACACGCACACACACACACACACACACACACACACACACACACACACACACACACACACACACATGCAACCATGCACAAAACAATGTTTTATATAACTTTGAGCACACATACAGATGCATACTTTTCAGCATAAACTGCATTTCAACACCCCCTCCCATATATGCCACCACAATAACATATTTTAGAAAAGGAAAAGATATGCCACCCAGCAAGTGAAGGACTATTTATGTGACGTGTCTCAAAACATGATGTTATCTATGTGATGACAGACATAATATAGGTAGGTTAACCAAAACAATTAAACATATTTCTCCATTACATCTTTTATCTATCCAACACACCGAGAGTGGGGCATACACCACAGTCACATAAGGACACACACATATACACCAAGACACACAATGTCCCTCTTAACCATGATGCTTTGCCCACCATGGCTCACAGAATTTACCAGTGAACCAAGGTGCTTTGCCCAACTCTCCATAAAAGAACGATGCAACAGCGGCAGGAGATCACAGTTGATGATGATATCTGCACGTGGCACCCAACAGTTGTTGCAGCAAGCCCACTGCAGTGATACCAGAGTCTCCCTACAGCAGGGCAGGTAGCAGTCCAGCTCTTTTTCATCATTCTCACTAAACACAAAGACACACGCACACACACACACACACACACACACACACACACACACACACACACACACACACACACACACACACAATGTACCTGTGAACATAGACATACTTCACAACCTCACAGCACAAGAATTCTTGACCAAGCCAAAAATAATGGGGGAAAAAGACAATACAGTTACACAATACAGTGTAACCCAACATCCACCCTCAAATTCAGGGAGAGAATTTAAGCAGTATTCTTATAAACTTAGAAAGTTGCTGGAATAACTGGTTTTGCATTAACATTAATTTTTTCAATGATATGAGGACTGAAACTGAAATATATGTCATTATTTGGAAACCATATTTGCATGTTTATACACACCATTGGCACAAAGCATATCCAGTTTCTGCATGAGCAACACACATTTAACATCACACCAGTCTTTCACATACATTTTCTGAATCACCGTAACACCCTCACGTCAGGATCACAACATTCATGTACGGAATGTACTCATGATCTTACAGTAAAAACAAACATAGCATTACCGTAACAAGTAAGGATAAGTGCCAGAAACATATCAGTTTACAGCTGTTTTGAACAATGAAAAACAGTTTAGCCAAAAGAAATCAAGTCTCACAAGTGAGTGTACAAATGTCCTTATCAACGATTTAGCACGTGCTTGATAAAACATACTATACGTCCACTGACTTATGCTGCAGCACCTTGCAAACGACTTTTGACAAGTAACTCAACCCACAATATGTAAAACTCACTTGTTCTACAGTGTAACACAACGACTCTCACTGTGATGTCTGCACTTTATATTAATCTAAAGGTTACATTACTTTTGAAACAACTAAACAGCACTTTACTGCAACATCATTTCCTTTTCCTATTCTACTTTTTTGTATTCCTGTGGAGTTGCAGCTGCTAACTTTCCTTGTACACTGGGAATCACTCCTCGCCTCATGTATGCACCTAAATCCACTACTGTTGTCCAAGAGAAAACAGAAGATTCCTATTCCATCATCATACTTAAGGCCATAAACCCCACCTCTTTTCCCCATCACTGGAGCTGCACTGACATAAAGCTGTTGTGGCTGACAAACTGTGTTGTTGTGTGAGTGCATCTGGAGATTTCTCAGCATGAGATGCACATCTTGGTAATACCACCTCCCACAGCATTGCAAAAAAGTTAAAATGCAGTAAAATGTCTATAACATTATTACCTTCTGTCTGTCATAATGTGTAGTATCAGGCGATGGTGTTCTATGTCACAGAACCGCATTGTAAATACAAAAATGTGATGTGGGAAGATGGCATAATGGTTAAGGTGTTTACATTACAAACACAAGGTGTTGTGTTTGATTCTCAAATGAGGTAATTGGCTAGGCTTAAAGTGGCCCACAAAAGCAGTTAAATACATCCCTGGGATTCCACCTGTGTCCCTGCTGGACAGGGGCATTGGGTGCTGATTTGTCTATGCATGGGCTAAACTCTTGGCTAGGCTTATAAGAGCCTCAGGGCCAATAGCCTAGTAACTTCCTATGATCCTATAGAAAATACATCCCCGGGATTCCACCCATGTCCCTGCTGGACAGGGGCATCAGGTGCTGATTTGTCTATGCAGGGGCTAAACTCTTGGCTAGGCTTATAAGAGCCTCAGGGCCAATAGCCTAGTAACTTCCTATGATCCTATGACAATCCTATGATATCAAATCTAGTTTTACATTTCCTCCATCATTTCAGCATTATATCACCAACACACACACATTGTTATTTTCATGGTATCCTGACAAGTCCTTATAGCTGAAGTTCAACAGTACACAGACAGTACGTGTGGATAAAAACTCCTCTGTGAGCATCACCATAAACATGGGGGTTCCACAGGGCTGCATCCTGAGCCCGCTGTCGTTCACCTTGTTGACTCAGGACAAAACCAGGAAGCTCAACTTGAACCACATCATCAAGTTCATAGATGACACAACTGTCATAGATCTCATTAGCGACAAGGATGAATCAACCTACAGGGAAGAAGTCAGTAAACTCATCATCTGGTGCAACAACAACAACCTCACACTAAACGTGACCAAGACCAAAGAGATCATTGTCGATTTCAGAAGAAGGCACAAAGTGCACTCTCCACTAGCAATCAACGATGAAATAGTACAGAGAGTAGAAAACACAAAATTCTTGGGGGTACATATCATGGATGACCTAACAAGGAGCATAAATACTACTGCCATTGTAAAGAAAGCACAGCAACATCTTCATTTCCTATGAAAGACAAGAGGAGCAACCCCCCCCCCCATCCTAACTACCATCTACAGGGGTACCATCTTGCAACTTTGTATGATAGCTGTTCCACCTTGGACAGAAAAGCTCTCCAGAAAGTGGTTAATGTAGCAGACAGAATCATCGGGACCATGTTTTCAGCTATTCAGGACCTTTACCTGTGGAGGTGTCTCAGCAGGGCCAACAAGATAACCAGAGATCCTACTCACCCTGCCCATGGATTGTTCACCTATTTACTTTCTGGTAAATGCTACAGCAGTATAAGATGCAAAACAACCAGATTCAACAAGAGCTTTTTCCCACAGGTTATTACACTATTAAACTCATACTAACTCCTCACCTTGATGAACTCAGAACTCTGAGAGCAATACTTCTCTTGTGCAATGATATTTCTGTGTAATAACGCCACTTGAGATTTTTTCCAGTGCACTAAATCAAAAGATGGCTAGCAATCATAACTGTGCAATATCGATAACCGTGGAAAAGTTTCCTATACTTTCTATTTTTCTATGTATAGTGGTTAGAGTCTAAGACAATAATGTGTGTCATGCCAAGAGTAGCTGTTGCATTGTAGATGGTCTATATGTAGTAATGCCTCCACTTGAGACGGAGTAAAGTAATTTTGTTCTGCGATGCACATGTCGTATAGTTTGAATGACAATAAAGTATACTTTGACTTTCAGTTTGACTTTGACTTAAACTCCACACACATTAGTACATTATATCTTTGCAAACATGATTATTAATCTGTTCCTAATAGCCACTCCCCTACAAGTCATCTATGCATTGCTATGACAATATTATCAGCTGCTAATTGTACAAAAGTGTTGTTTACAGGTTCCCCATGATATAAGATGTCCTAACACACAGAACTCTGAAACCTTATACTTAGCATAAGCCTGCCTCTTAATCTTCCATTTAAAAGCACTAGCATATTGAGACATCCTTCTGTATTCTTTTAACAGTACACCTGTTCTAAGAGATGTTGCTCTACTTTGTGTATGTAACCATCAGAAAACCAACACTTCTACATAGCAGCTCTTTTTAACATCGCACACCTGTCCTACAGAGAACATACAATCTGATGTTGTTAATCTTCTTCCCATTCATCACTGATGGGTTCAGTTCTGAGCCCTCGGAACCGAGTTGGCTTAATACCAAGCTGGCGTACACCAAAAACTCTTGAGCTAAACTGCTACCCACAATGTCCTTCTCCCAGTTACCTCAGATCTCGTTTGCCACACAGCCATGTAGCAGCATTTCACTGAACTCTCCAGCTAAGTGTTATATTTTACAAATAACTGTGTGTTTTTTTAACTTTTTCCTAATCTAACTCTTTTACCTCTTTTATCTATCTAGCTCTACCTGTTGGGTATTTCTTATACCATCTGTGGTACGCCCTCTATTACCTGTCTCCAAGTAAGAAACTACGGTGCCAATAACTCAAACACCACGGAGCCCGGTACTGCCCTTCGTTGGCCCCATTCTTAGGTCAGACGTACAGACCCTTTCTGGACTGACCTGACTCCCCAGATCCGAGGTCATCCCTTGGGTCTATATCACAATGTTGAACTTACAAAAGTTCTATCATTGTAATATCGATCCCTACTGTCCAAAACCCAACAAAACCGAAAGCACAGAACAGTGATTTTTTTACCAGGGAAAAAAAATCACTGTTCCGTCACAATAAAAAAAAAAACCTTAAACTTAAACTGAAGTAGGAAGCTTTGTCCCCTCACACCCCCAACGTTGAGGGCTATGCCACCCACACCCACCCTACTTAAATATACCATCTCCGAGATCGCACCACAGTGGAGGAAATAGCAAAGCCTTGAAAACGGCCCACCAATTTTTTTCCCTGGGAAAAAAATCAATGTGCTGTGGCTTCGGTATTTTCCACTTTCGGACTTTAGGGTTCGATATTACAACATTCGAACTTGTTTTAGTTTGATGTTGTGATATAGACCCCTTCAACTCCATTAGTATCTGGTATGATGCAATGATGTATTCTCTAACAAAATCATTATGTATTTTCTCCTCTTTCTCACTGATTTTATAAATGTTGACACACTATGCCTAATATAACTTTACTGAGCCCACATGTTCTTATAACATTCAACTCTTATCTCATGCAGACCAACCCCAAAATTTTCTCTCACTGCCAAAGTGAAAAAAAATGACATAATAACAACTGGTCTTGTGCGGTACACACATTTTCCTGTTACACTTCTATGAATGACATCCTGCATTCTACAATGCCATAACCATATCTTCTGCATAAGTTATTATTGACCAGATGCTTTCTACCCACCTCCTAGTGAAGCGAGGATTACAAGTTTTGGGGAAAAAAACCTGCCAGGTGTAAATTCCTGGAGTAAGTATGTCAGATCAGCAGTAGAAACCAATACACTTCACATACACTTTGAATAAGGCTACCAATAACTGCTGAATACAGCACACATACTTTAACCTTTATTTGATAAAGAACAATAAAAAAAATGTACACCTTCATAGCATTTCTAACACCCCACTATCCACATCTGCACACTGCTAAACTATAAACTGTGAGAAATGCCACCAACGAAACCATTTGTTATGGAATCAATACCAAGCAACAGCTTTCATGACAGCTTTTGTCCTGTCTCTGATGATAGGAGGTACTGCCAGCACAGTTAGCTGGAATTTTGTAAATAATTATATGTCATTTGTGAATATCAATATGATTTATACAAGATGCTTGTGTTACAAATGTATTAGAACTGTATGTCATATTTATATCAAACTGATTTGTAGAGATATTTGTGTTGAAAAGGTATTTGTAAAGTGATTGTGTTTGAAATGTATCTACGGTGTGCCCTACTGGAGAAAACAGAAATGTATATGCACTATTGTAACTGTTAAATGTATATACCTTAATAGAGGAAACTGGAAGGTCAACCTCAGTCCACCAAACTTTAAAATATATCTGAAATTAAATAACTTTATGAGCTAGGCCATAAAGATGCTATCTCACAGGTTTCACTACAGCCAGAGACACAAAGTCTGTACTCAGAAGCATTCTGTATTGTCTTTGGGGTGAACTAATTACTACTGTGGAAGCATGGAGATATGAAATTGTTTTATGACTTTCAGCACCTGCCACAGATCTGAACAAAAGCCCTTGTGTGTGTATTTTTACAGGGAGGTGCTAAATGCTGCCAGCTTTCAGCAATAGATGTTTGCATGGGAACTAGAAGTTTGATGACCAGAAACAATGTCATTCTGCAAGCTATCTCAGAAGTAGTTTTTTTTAGATATTATTTTGAGTAGTCTCTTAGTGAGACAGAGCATTCTGTATTTTGTCTTGAGCCTGACAACAAGAAGGACCATTCACCACATCATCTGGCTTGCTCTATTAAGTAAGTTATTAGGGAATAGTATAATTCTCTTAGATGCAGTCAAGAATATAGTGAAGCTTAGTTTAAATATTGTTTTTCTTTATTTGTCTGGGTCTGTCCTTCACTGTTATTTTAAATATTTCCTGTGATTCTGAACTCTGATGTCACTGTGAATATATACCTAGTATTTTCTTGTAATTTTATTATTTATTATTAAATATACTTAAACATTTCGTTGTGGCTGATGTTTGTAGAGATATTTAAGTTTTGAAAGTACTTGCACATTTATTTGGTGACACTGTGTGGGCCACTGCTAGTAGCCTTTCTCTTGGTCAAACTACCAATTGTATTAATAGTAATTTCACTCAGTATATTGGATACCTTTGGAAGAGCCTTAAGTTAGTTGGCAGGAGTTTCTGGTGGCAGTTATAACTACCTTGTATTCTGGGCAGAAGGGGGCATAGCTAGTAAATCTGTGCCAGCCTTTCCCGTGTGTGTGTGTGTGTGTGTGTGTGTGTGTGTGTGTGTGTGTGTGTGTGTGTGTGTGTTTGTAAATCAAATCTCCAAGAGTGTGTGTGTCAGCTACTTGGGTAGGGACATGAAACATTGGCTGGACAGAGAGGGTGCTAGAGGTCATGGCTTGGACACAGCTGAGATCTCAATTCTATAGCTGTGCCAGTGGCAAGTCTTATTGGAGATCTGGAGAAAGATAGAGAAACCAGGCCCTGGACTGATTGTGTTCCCTGTGTGCTCTTAAAGGAAAGTGTGCTTGATTGGGCTTGATGCAGAGAACTGCATCTGGAAATACTGTTTGTGTGCCTGTTATCCTCCTAGTGAATGTCCCACATTTGTGCCACTGGTGAGAATTGAGGCTTCTTGATTGCGGGCCCAGTGGGGGGTTGTCACATATTGTTTGACAGTGGTAGGATCACTGCATTACATATTGGTAACAGTGGTGGGGACATTGAACTTCTGTAACCTGTAAGTAGTTGTCACTAAAGACGATGTTTGTACTCTCAAGCAGCCACATGGTAAACATTCAGAGTTTCATATCACAATAGTTTTATTTATTTAGTGTTGTTAGCTTAGTTAGTCAGGTAGAGCAGGCAAGGATGTCAGCAGAGGATTATGGCAAGCTGACAAGGAGCCAGTTGGCTGAGATGTGCCAAGTCATAGGACTGGTGCATGCCAATATCAGTAAAGGGGAAATGATAGCAGATTTATTCACAGCTACATCACAGACTAGTAATCAGGAAGACAACCAGACTGGCACTGGATGTGTACAGCTCTCAGAAAATAGACAGTTCAACTTTTCCTCAGAGGACTTGAAAATCCATCTGGAGTTAAAGAGACTTGAACTGGAGTCCAAACATTTGGAATTAGAATCAGCAGAGACTGTGGCATTTGGAGGTTGAAGCAGAATCAGCAGAGACACTGCAACATTTGGAGGCTGAAAAAAATGTGAGACAGAGGCAACATGAGAGGGAGATGCTGACTCTTCACCAGGGTCATGGAATTAATGGGGAAGGGAATAACCGAACCCCAGAAGCAATAAAGGTCAGAAAATTTCATCCACAATATACAGAGGGTGATAATTTTGATAGTTTTATTCATATGTTTTAAAGGGTATGTAAACAGTATAATGTTGACCAAGGGCTCTGGCTACGGTTCCTGACCCCCCCTTACTCCATGGTAAAGTTGTAACTGCTGTTTCAAAAATTGTCTGATATTGATTGTTTAGATTATAACAAAGTAAAGAAATGTTTATTAGAGTGTTTTAAGTTAATACCTGAAGCTTACAGAAAAAAAGTTTTGTGAGCATAGACGCAAGGCAAATGAAAGTGTCTGTGATTATATTGCTGAGTTAAGCACTTATTTTCATAGGTGGGTGAATGGGTGTCAGGTCACCACTTTTGAAGGGCTGGCAGACCTTTTCTTGAGGGAGCAAGCCCTTAGCACTTTGCCTGAGGACAGTGAGAATCTGGTTGGTAGATAGGGAATGCAACACTGCAGATGAGCTGGAAAAAAAGGAGGATCTCTACTTAGCAAGCAGGGCACCACTGCACAGGAGAGGGATACCCAGTGCTGCACATGGACATAAGGGAACCTATGGTGGGCAGCACAAGCCACCCCAGAAGAGTCCACCAGCAACAGGGGAATCCACTAGTTCAAGTATAAGGCCAAGATCAGGGGTTAAATGTTTTAAATGTGACCAGTGGGGTCATGTATCACATAGATGTCCACAGAGGCAAGGTGGGGAAAAAAGGTAGGGGAGCCAGCAAGTGGGAATAACAGAATTCCAGTGGTAAATTATCTGGAGACAACAAGGGTATGAACTACCACAAGAGGTTATATCCTATCTTAGTTGATGGGAAACAGGCCACTGCTAAGAGATATCATTTGTGAATCTCAGACTGATTTATACAAGATGCTTGTGTTGCAAATGTATTAGAACTGTATGCCATGTGTATATCAAACTGATTTGTACAGATGTTTGTGTTGAAAAGGGTGTCTGTAAAATGCTTGTGTTTGAAATGTATCCACAGTGTGCCCTACTGGAGAGAACAGAAAAGTACATGTATTATTCCAACTGTTTAAATGTATATGTTTTAACAGAGGAAACTGGAAGGTTAACCTCAGTCCAGCAAACTTTAAAATATATGTGAAATGAAATCACTTGATGGGTTAGGCCATCTCAAATGTTTCAATGCAGTTAGTGACACAAAGTCTGTACTAGGAAGCTTTCTTTATTGTCTTTGGGGTGAACTAATTACTACTGTGGAAGCATATCGGTATGAAATTGTTTTATGACTTCCAGCACCTGCCACATATCTGAGCAAAAGTCCTTTGTGTGTGTATGTGTATTTTTACAGGCAGATACTAAATCCTGCCAGCTTCCAGCAATGGGGGTTTACATTGGAACTAGAAGTCATATGACCAGAAGTGAAGTCATTCTGCAAGCTATCTCAAAAGTAATTTTTTACATATTATTTTGAGAAGTCTCTTAGTGACACTGAGCATTCTGTATTCTGTCTTGGGCCTGACAACAAGAAGGACAATTCACCACATCATCTGCCTTGCTGTATTAAGTAACGTTTAGGACTCCTGGTTTTCACCCAGGCATTCCAGGTTCAACTCCCGGTATGGGAATGGGTCACACTTTTAGGGAGGTAGCATGGCTGAGTGCTCTAAGGTACTGGATTCACATTCCAGTCTCTCCGGAGGTGTGGGTTTTAATCCCACCACTACCAATTTAAGGCTGTGAACTGCCATCCCAGGGGTTCCACCTGTGTCCCTCATTGACAGGTGCTGACTGAGGTTTCTTTTTGGGGATAAACTCTAGGCTAGGCTTGTAGGGGCCCCAGGGTCATTAGCCTAGTAACCTCCTATGATCCTATTAGGGAACAGTATAATTCTCTTAGATTCAGTCAGGAATATAATGAAGCTTAGTTTAGATAGTGTTCTTTATTTGTCTGGATCTGTCCTTCAATGCTATTTTAAATATTTCCTGTGATTTTGAACTCTGATGCCACTGTGAATATATACTTGGTATTTTCTTCTTCTTTTATTTATTATTAGATATTTTTAAACCTTTCCCTGTGGCTGATCTTTGTAGAGATATTTATGTTTTGAGAGTACTTGTATATTTATTTGGTGACACTGTGTGGGCTACTCTTAATACCCTTGCTCTTGGTCAAACTACCTTTTGTATTAATATTAATTTCACTCAGTATATTGGGTATCCTTGGAAGAGCCTTAAGGTAGCTGGCAGGAATGTCTGGTGGTAGTCATAACTACCTTCTAGTCTAGGCAGAAGGGGGCATAGCTAGTAAACCTGTGCCAGGCTTTCCTAGGTGTGTGTGTGTGTGTGTGTGTGTGTGTGTGTGTGTGTGTGTGTGTGTGTGTGTGTGTGTGTGTGTGTGTGTGTGTGTGTCACCTACTTGTGCAGGGGCATGAAGCACTGGTTGGACAGAGAGACTGCTGGAGGTCTTGGCTTGGACACTCAGCTGAGAGCTCAACTCTATAGCTGTGCTACTGGGAAGTCTTATTGGAGATCTGGAGAAAGAGAGAGGAACTAGCCTCTGGACTTACTGTGTTCCCTGTGTGCTCTTAAGGGAAATTCTGCTTGATTGGGCTTGATGCAGAGGGCTGCATCTGGAGATACTGTGTGTGTGCATTGGGCTTGATGCAGAGGGCTGTATCTGGAGATACTGTGTGTGTGCCTGTTATACTCCCAGGGAATGTCCCCCACTGATGCCAGTGGTGAGGATTGAGGTTCCTTGTAAAAAAAGAAAACAGAGAGGCAGTAACCCGTTCATATCAGAACCGAAAATAACACTGTATAAAAAAAGCAGTTAAAAGATGTATCAACAATTATGAAAGAACTGTATTTTTTACAATTCACATGATTATATTTCAGGTTTACATTGTAGTGGAAATGCTGCGGAGTAATGAGAGTCAGGTAGGGGGTGGTGGGTAGTGGAAGAGAGTAGTGCTAGAGCTACAGGTAGACTGTACAAGTCAATGCTAAAAAGGCTGTAGTTAGATAAGGACTTGTCTGCTTCAAACTGGTGAATGAACTTTATTACACTTGAGCATGATGAACAACAGCACTGCACCACTACTGAAATTCATAGCTACGCACCTGAGTCCATAATAGCACGTGTGCAACTTCATCAGTGATATTACATATCCTAACCATTACTGGTTTTGATTTTGTAAATAAAAGAACTATTCTTATTTGTCAAAAACAACACATTACCCATCCACTGAAGCCACTCACAAAATTACTGTTGAGAATTACTTCATGCTATCAACAGAACTTTGGCACAAGGGAGGCAAAATGGCATAGTGGATAGTGTTGTCGCCTCATAGCAAGAGGTTCCCCAAGTTCGATTCTTGGCTGGGGTGCCTTCTGTGCAGAGTCTTCATGTCCTCCCTGTGTTTGCATGGGCTTCCTCTTAGTGCCCCAGTTTCCTCTCACATTTCAAAGACACTATAAACTGGACATAGGTGTGAGTGTGCATGCAATTGCATGGTGTGGAAGAATTACTACTGCATGGCTAGCCACCTGACAGGTAATCCTTGGCTCTAGATGATTCTCACTGTTTAAGTAGCACACTGATCCCTGGGAAAAAAGGGTTGTGGTTGGATGGATCGACAGTACTTTTCAATGTTATTGGCATATTCATCATACTATTATATTCCATCACATGTGGGTTGGCATAATGGTTATGGTGTTTACCTTGCAGACATAAGAAACAGAGTTTGATTTTCACCCTTGGGAAGTATGGCTAGGCTTGAAAAGACCTCCTTGGGTTCTTAACCTAGTAATCGCTTATGACTACAGTTAGCTTGCTAATAAACCAACATTTATTAACATCATTCCATCACACATTGTCAGGTCATATCATCAAAACACTGGAATAACTGAATGTCTCTTCTACCATTCCATCTGATAAAACCCACTGCATTGTCAAAGCAAGATGCAAGTCCCAGACAAACAGAACACACCAAGACATGGTGCTTAGAATTAAAAATTAACATGAGCCATATCCTATAAAGTATATTCCAGTATTGTTGCATGGTCCAATATACGTCAGCAAGCAGTTGTAGAATATTACAAGTTGCAAGTAATTGTTATTCTTCAAGACTGTCTACAGGTCTGTACTATTTTCAATGTTCAAGTACCTTATAATTTACTATGGAAGCATCCAGAAAACCTCAAATGGCTTATAGCCAATATAGTCCATGTCCTTAGATGGTAATCTCTTCCAGGTTTAATTTGCAAAGCAGAATTGGATGACTACTCATTGTCCAATTTCCTACTTTTTTGTCATGTATCTACAACACATACTTACACACAGTACGCAACAAATCTGTATGTTATACAAAGAAGGGAAACATTACATTCAAAATCATATGTAACTTTGCTGTTAATAGCTGGAAACTGAAATCTGCAAAAATGTACAGTGCACACGTATGAGGAACTTTACTAGCTGTATTTCCACATTACCAGTCAATGTCTACCCCTGGCCTGACTCTTCCCCCTTGTTGCCACTGTATTGTACACAGTACTATATATATATATATATATATATATATATATATATATATATATATATATATATATATATATGTATGTATATAGGTCTACTTCAGTAGACCGACAGCCCACTTAACCGACAAGCAAAATATTGACACCAGAAGACCGACAGTACAGAATGCTGAAATGCCAAAATAGCGACATGGCATTTCACCGACAAGTTCCCCACATGCAACAGTTGCGTAGCGGAGTCCAGGAAGTCTTGCTGGTAAGTTTAAATGGTGAGATTGTGATACAGTGAGGATCGGGAAATATGCCCTTTCCTCACTGTAGTGCTATCTCAGAGTTGGTATATATATATATATATATATATATATATATATATATATATATAAGTAGGGGGTGTGGGGGGGCGCAGCCTCCCACAAGAGTACAGTAGGGTATATTGTAGTTTTTGTGAGTATTTGTTTTGTATAGGTTTTATTTGTTATGTAGGTATTGGGTAGGTTAATGTGATGTGTGAGTTACGTGGGTAATGGTGTTATGGGATGTTGCGGTATAGTGGGATGTGTGTGATTTGCAGGTACGTTATTGTTTATGTTTTAGTTGTGACAGTTTAGTTTATGAGTGTAATTTTGTATAGTAGTGTGCAAGAATGCTTGGTGTGGTTTATGCTGATGTTTCTGTTTGTGTTTTGTGAGTCGGTGTTATGGTGTTCGGTAATGTGGACTGTCGGTATTGTGTGGTTTTGGTGCCCAATATTATCCCATAGCATCTTTACTTATGATTCACATGTAACAGTACCAAGGTCAATATATCAGAGTAGCACTTGCACATACCTGTTTGTCCACTGTATTCATTGAAAATGCACTCTAAATATGGAAAGACCATGTAGAAGAATATATAGAAAATGGGTTGACAGGCTGGTGCTATCAGAGAGCATATGCTGTGTAGCACACATTGGTGCAGGATCCCTTTCATTTGTTTCCACACGGGCATGTGCTGATGAAGCACAGCAGTAACATTGTGATGTTGAACACATTGGTTTACAATGTTGGCCCCAGTGTGCTACCTCATTTCTCCATTACTTGTGTCTTGGTGTTCCTCTTTGGCACTATTGCTGCTACTGTGTTATGCACTCTTTGGTTTGCACAGGCCTTCCTTGTACACTGGTTTAAAACTTTAGGGCACAATGGAATTTCACTTCCCTTGACTTGCCATTTCCTGATTAATTATGCTGTGGGTCATTGCAAAGATATACCACCATAACTGTACTCTTCCAAACAACTGCAACCAAGTCATACCATACACCCAGTAATACAAGCATTCAGCCAAATCAGTTGTTTTGCTAATTTCAGCATGACATTTTTACTGAGGTTTACTTGTACTGTCGCTTCATGCTTGTACACTTGCAGTGAAGCAAAACCGTACTAATGTTATAAGCACAAATCATACCTATGTTACTCAAACCTGCACCACGCCTTGTTAACTCTTTGTTTACTCCTGTCTAAACTGTATAGCAATCCAGTTAAACAATGTTGACTCGTACCTCAAAGCTCCTCTCACAGTATAGCCAGAAATCAGTACTACTTTTTCCCCGACTATCATGCATCCCAAAAAATACCACATTGTTTCCAGTAGGTGATACACTGTATTGTAAGGTGGTATGCTGTTCTGAATGCTTCAAGAATGGGAAATGCTCTACTGCTAATGGCATTACATATGTATCATGTGAAATGCTGATTTATATCTCCTCTAACTGCTACCATGACATTGGGTGCTGCTGTACAGTAGTCCATTATGAACAAGTAGTAAACAATCTTCTGTTGTGTATCTTATACATGTATATGTTTAATGTACTGCATATTTGTATGCATATTTCTTGTAACGTACACCAACTGTTACTTTCTACTTTGTGAGAGCTAGTCTTTGCAGGCCTCTACCTAAATGTGGTTTTACTTTCTACTTTGTGAGAGCTAATCTTTGCAGGCATCTACTGAAATGTAGTTTCAGTCCCATTTGGACCATCCCAGTAAGCAAATGCCAGTGGATTAGTCAATAATTAAATTATCTCTGACTGATTTCAAGACAATCCCAGTGATGCCACTGTGTACTTGCATTGCCGTTGTACAAGACTACCATGGCTGAGTCACCTTTGACAGTCATTCCTTGCGTACCAGCCAGCATGAGAATCACATTTTCAGGTACTCATGTACATCTTGTTAGATATACATTGGGAAACATTACGATGTCCCTTGAACTTAGCTTGGTACAAACAGTATGTATTGTTATAGGTTTGATAGTGTTAACGTGTGCATGTGTGTGTTTTTATAAATATATATATATATATATATATATATATATATATATATATATATATATTAGATACAATTAGATACTGTGCTATGCAAGACCTCTGCATGTCAGTGTCAGCACTACCAAGCAGAATTGATATGGGGGAATATCGTTATTCTAGGGCTGCAAACATCAAAACATCTGGCCAACTAACAGCACCCTGTTGAGTTTAACAAAACAACAGAGGAAATGTTTGTTACACCTTGCTATTCAGCAACTTTAAACTGCAGGAAAGACACCTTGTCTGGAAAAGAAGCTATGCTGACATCATGGACCAAAGGAGAAAACAGGACCAGTTAACATGAAGACAAAAATTAATGCATAAGCAAGATTCTCAGCAGAAAGCTTAATGTGTGAAACCTGATGAAAAACAGTGACACTGTTTTCCTACAGGAAGGGAGCAGCAGGGTTGGAGATATCAGTCTTAGCTGCTGAAAAGACTTTGCAGGCATCTAGAGGACCCATACACAGTGAGATGCAGTTATAACAATATCCATAATGCAAGGCTGAGACATAGGAAGTACCTCTGTGTGAAAAGCAGCATCAGAGAAGTGTGATCCAGCTGCTTGATGAATCACATCTGTTGTATTTACTTGGCGCAGTCTACACAGGCCGCTGCCATTAAAGAAGAACTTATGTCTTCCAGCCAGTGTTCAGCAAAATACTGCATTGAAACTATGCTAGCATTTATTTTTTATTTATTTTATTTAACATTTGTTAATTGTGAAAGTTTGACTTGGGACAAAGCCAATTTTCAGCGGAGGCCCAGGTAAAAACACCACAGATGCATGTCTTTATAATGTGGAAGGAAACCAAAGCACCCAGAGGAAACCCACATGAACATAGGGAGGACATGCATACTCTGCACAGAAGGCACCCCAGCTGAGAATTGAACAGGAGAACCTCTTGCTGTGAGGCGACAATGCTACCGCTGCACCACTGCACTGTCCATGTCACCACAATGTAGTACTAACAATGCCCTTAGTGACATTATAGTCTGGAATTTGATGGTTGATATGCATTTCTTATTTGTACAAGAAAGGACACATTGGATACATAGATCTCTTAGAGTTTCCTAAACACGTAAGTTTCTTTCAAATCAGTTTGCAGGTAGTTTCCCAAAGGAACACAATTACAAGTATTTTGTCTCAGACACGATTTTAGAATTGTAAGGATAACATATTCACCACTATTGGGTATTCAAAAACAAAGCTGTGGTTGAGTCATCTAGTGCCCTGTGCTGTTCCCCTCTCTGGCACCCCCTCTAGAGTTGAGGAGCAAAAAGCACAGGTCCATTTCCCAATTTGGTACTTCTCACTTCAGTCCACAGGAAGAGCATCATATTCCCCATACCCTTCACATCTAACTGAGGAACAAAAAATGCACAAAGCACTGAAGCAAGTGATTCAGTCATGACCACAGAATCAATATTGGAAATTCCACTTTGGAAATGAAAGCCAGTATCATCTGTCAGTCATTCCTCAAAACCTTGTGCCCCCTTTGCCCACCCTAGTTAGTTTCTTTCAATGAGGAATCATAATATGACCACGACACAATATATAGATGGGTGCAGATATTGTGATTCTGGTCAGTTGAAGGTTAGTTATATATAAGTGTCAACATTGCATGATCATGTCTGGAATAGTGCTAAATAATGAAGCCTTGCAGTCATGAAAATGGGAATCTGCAAAAGTTAGTGGACTATATTAAGAGTCATCACATAACCTGTGGACAGAAGCAAGCAGGTAGACTGCCTGACATTATGCAAGTTAGCATGTCAAACAAAATACATCATGACTGCTACACAGATACTGCTAGGAACTCAAAAAAAGGATACACGCAAAAGTGCAGACTGAATTGATTATTTATATGGGTGGTTATGTTTTAGGGCCAGGGGGTGGACTGCGTATCTGGCAGTTCTGATGAATGCCAGAAGGGCCTGTGCCCTTCATAATTGTATGCATAAAAATGTTTTTTATTTAAATCAGTATCCACAAAATCACAACTATCATTGTCTATTGTCCAAATGCATCTAAAGTGTTATTAGTTACAATCAAATGTAAAATGTTTATAGCTGACAAGACTGGCCTGTGAGGTGGGTTGTATATGCAACTGTGTAGCTAGATGGTCATATACTCATATGTGTATATTTTTATTAGTTTATTAATCTATTTCAAAGGAAGCGTCGGGTGACAAAGCGGTTGCGTGTTGTTTTTTTCCCTACTCCCATCTAACCATCACATTTCATTCTAAGCAAAGTTTATAATAAGCTCAGTCTCAGTAAGGGGCAGCTCATGGTATTGGACTGCTGGGCTGAAGCCCCCCCAACTTTAAAAAAAAAAAAGAAAAAAGTTTAATTATTAAACTTTACACACTAGTAGCAGTTCGAACTGCACGCTAGTGTATAAAGTTGAATGTGATCCTATGCGAAACTCGAAGCAGTTTTCATGAGTGCTTGAGTTCCACTTTAAAAAAAAAAAAAAAAAAAAAAAAGGAAGAAAAACCCTATCTTTTTTGTCTCTGGACTGTTTTAAAACAGTCAGGACTGGGAAAATTGTGGGCATCAATTAAGATGCCCAGAAGTCAATGCAGTTTTAACTCCAGGAAATGGGATGCTGACCAGACTGTGAAGTTAGCAGTCTGTCATGTAATCTGAGTATATCCTTGACACGGCTGATGATTAGTCCTGTTACTCTCATATTCTCTTCCCGTGCTTTAGTTTAACAAATTTAATAAATAATTAACTTTCATAATAACTTGATAGATGAATTCTATCTTCTATATGAAAATAAATAAAATGACTATGGAAATTCTGGAGTTGACTGCATTTCTTAGAAGCTTTGAAATGGACACATTTAAATTAGACTGTTCTTTTTTGTTTTTGATTACTAAGACTTTGAAATGCAACTAAAACAATTAAAATTACAATTTATTTTAGATCCCTTTAAATATGGATAACAAAGAAAGCAGAAAACAAAAAGGTGGACTACAAAAAATTCATGAGAAGAAACAAGAGTCTATAATCAACTGCAGAAAAATGCAAAAAAATCATGGATGTATTCAGCAGTTTTTCCATTCCTAGACCCAGTGCAGAAGAGGAAACTAGTGCAGAAGACTTCATGGAAATACACAAAGAAACTGAAATTTCAATAATACAAGAAGAAAATGCATCTAATGAAAAAGAAGAAACCATCACTAAACAACAAGAAACGAACAATGAAGTTCACGAGAAAGTAATAAATAAGGTTGTGCGTACTTATGAAATTGATAGTGCCCCAAAAATGCAAAAATTAACTACTCTCCTCATCCCAATCAAAACTTCTTTTTTACATTTGTTTACTTATCATCCACAGCAAGATGTTGCTGATCCCATATTACAAAAAACATTTAGTAGGAAAGTTGGGACAAACTGCAAGTGGTTATCCTACTGCCAGGAAAAAATGCCTTATTTTGTTCTGTTTGTCTGGCATTTTATCTAAGTTCTGAAACAAATCCATTTATGGAAAGTATGGCAGATAGGAGATACATCCATCAAAGAAAAGTAAAACTATACACTTGTAGGGTGGAAAAGGTAGAGGATCGGTAGAAGAATTAAAAAAAATACAGTCATTAAGGTGATGCAAATTGTTGGATAGCTTATTCAGGAGACAATTGCAAGTGAGATAAGAGCAGTTGAAATGTTTTCAGTACAAATCGATACAACACAAGATACTACATCTAAAGACTAGTGTTGCATTATTGTACGATATATGACTGATCAAATTCTTGAGAAGCTATTTACAGTGTTACCCTGTGAATCATCAACTGGAGAATATATGTTCCATTTACTACTGAAAACTCTGAAATCTTGCAGTATTGATAGTTCAAAATATGTTGGCAGTTCTACTGATGGAGCTGCAAATATAAAAGGGAAATATAATGGGTCTTCTGCATAGTTTTCAAAAGAATCTCCTTATCAAATACATGTCTGGTGCTATGCATACATTCTCAGTTTAATTATTTAGGATGCTGCCAACGTTGTTATTAAAAGTGTATCACTATTTAGTTTAATAAATGACATTGCAGTGTTTATTTAAGATTCATATCAGAGAATGAATACATGGGAAAATGTAACTCAAGATGTTCGCCAGTGAAAATTATCAATAACTGGTGAAACTCACTGCTGGTCAAAAAATAGGGTTCTGAAAAAAATATTTGGGGGATTTTCAAATGCAGATTCATCTTTGTACACGGACCTAATTGTTACATTGACACATATTCAAGAGAATGCCAGATCTAAACCTGAAGTACATCTAAAAGCAAAAGCATATACATAATCATTGCTAAGTGTGAAACTATACTAATAGTGCACATTTTCCTTCAAATATTTGAACTAATGACCCCATTATCTAAATATCTTTAAACAAGAAAAATGGGTGTTTTGAAATCTTGTTGCATGGTTTCAGTAAGACTGCAAGAGCTCAAAAAGTTCTCAAGAGATTTTGATACTGTCCAAAAAGCAGCCGACAATTTTGTTAACCATATTAATGCAAAGTTGCTAGAATTAGAAGACTACGATTTGGAAGTAAAATTTACTCTTCCAGAAAAAAGACCCAGGAAGAAGAAAATGATGGAAGGTGAATCCACTCGTGAGGAACAAATCTCCGATGCAATTGCATCTTACAGAATACAGGTTTGCAACATCATTCTTGATGAGATGATTGAAAACATGCATTGTTTTTTTCAAGACAATAGTGTACTTTATGTGTATTTTTCTTTCTTGGATCCAAGAAAGTTTTCTGAATTAAGCAACTGAGGTATTCCATCTTAGGCGCTAGTTAAATTAAGTAAAAGCTTGATTAATTTTGATGAAAGAGTTATTGCTGAAAATTTACAAAGCAAACTTGCAAATTTTGCTTTGCATTGGGAAAACTTGAAAATGTCAGTAGTAGAATACACAATTTGAATTGAAAATGAAGACAGTATTGATGTAAAAGTAGAAAACAAGCTTAGCATGCAAAAACTGCACCATTTATCTAATTTTATGTTGATAAAACTTACGCTATAATCAGCTTAGCTTATAAATATATTTTAATACTTTCACATAAGTTGCATGTGAGAGAATTTTTTCTACTTTAAAATTTATTAAAAAACATTTGAGAAGCACAATCTATAATTATTATTATTTATTTATTATTTTACATTTGTTTACCGGGATAGTCCGACTGGATACATGTCCATTTTCAGCAGAGGCCCAGGGAGAAAAGCTCCACAAAGACAAACTTACATAAATTACACAGAAGTTAGCAAACAATTATAAAAACAAAGTGATTATATACAATGGGTTAGTAGTGTTCCCTAGTAGGGACTCAACAATTGTCATGGACAGACATTTAAAAGTAAGAGACATCAGATTGGAAGCAGAGCTTGGTGATGTAGTTACAAGTTATGATAACTGCAGAATATGCTTTTAGTTTATAACTTAATCAGGGTTGGTACATGGGCATAGCCAATTCACTTTGAGATACTGTTTGAGGTTTTTTTTTAAGAGACTTTTGGAGGATTGTAGGGTTATATAGTTTGGCAACGAATTCCAGGTTTTGCCAGTGAAGTTGGCAAACAGGGATTCACCAGCAGAGTTATTAGCTTTGTGGGTTTGGACCAGTAGTTTATCAGCTGACCGTAGGGATCTTAGATTGCTGTATGGCTTAATAATATTTTTAAGTGAGGGGGTATCCTCAGGGTGGTACAACATTTTGTGCGCTATTAAGAGTTGATTGAATTGAATTAAGCTGGGCAGTTGTAGCCACTCTAGTTATTTAAGGTTCTGGCAGTGGTGGGTTCTATAGGTGGAGCCAGTGGTGAATCTGGCAATATGATTGTACCTATGGGACAGCTTACCTAGTTCGGATTTGTTGAGGTTTGAGAGTACAGGCGAGGCATATAAGAGAGTATAGAGTAGGTATGATCGGGCGATTGCAGTCCTAGCCAATGGGGTTAAAAATGTCTTGTTTCAATACAGTGATCCAAGCTTCTTATTGATGGTCTTTATGGTTTTGTTGACCTGTAGGTCAAATTTGAGATTATTGTCTATGATAACCCCTAGCAGTTTGGTGTGATTATCTGGGGAAAGAGTGGTACCATTGTTAGATGTGACAGAGAATGAAAGTGTGGTGGATCTACTAGTGGGAGAGAAGAGTAGAAGTTTAGTTTTATTGGGGTTCAGAAGTATGCATTGATTGGTGAGCCAGTTCTCGATAGTTTTAAATGTGTTTTGGGTTAAGATTTGCAAGTCGGATGGGAAAGTGGCTGAGCAGATGAGAGTGGAATCATCTGCGTATTGGATGCAGGTGGCTTTAGGGATAGCAGTATGGAGGTTGTTGATAAAAATAGAGAAGAGTAGTGGACCTAGTATGGACCCTTGAGAGACACCAAGTGTGAGAGGTAACTGGATGGACAGTTTGCCCTGCCATAGTACCACCTGCTGTCTACCAGTCAGGAAGGACTGGAACCACTGGATAGCAGGCTTGTTGAGGGAAATAGATTTTAGTGAAAGAATGAGAAGTTCATGGTTGACCATGTCAAAGCTTTTGATAGGTCAAGAAAGAGGCCAGAGGTTAGCCTATTGTCATTCCTGTTTTGGTTTATGGCAGTAGTAAAGGAAAGGAGGGCTGAGGTGGTGCTGTGGTATGGCCTGAAACCATGCTGGGAGTTGGATAGTAAGTTATTCTGTGAAAGGTATTGCATTAGTTGCTTGTGTACACATTTCTCCATTATTTTGGCTAGTGGGGAAAGAATGGCAATGGGTCTATAGTTGGATATGTCAGAGGAGCTACCACCTTTAAGGAGTGGGATGACGTGAGATATTTTCCAGAGGGAGGGGATAGCATTTTCGGATAAGGTTCTGTTGATGAGGATAGATATGGGATATGCAATGGCATCTGCAGCTATTTGCAGGTACTCTGCAGGGAGGAGGTCAGCAGCGAGGGTGGTAGGTTTTAGATTTTTTAGAAGTGATTTGATAAAACTAGTGGATATTGGTTGGAAGCCAAATTCTGGGTGATTATTAGGTAGATTAGTCATGTGGTTTAAGTTACAGGGGGTTAGATGATTTGCTAGGGATTGGATTGTTTCAGTGAAAAGGTTATTAAAGGCGCAAGCTATTGTTTCTGGGGAACTATGGGTGTAGTTAGCCGGGATTGGGGTGGTGGAGTGACCTGGACAAAGTAGTTGATTTAAGCCTGCCCAGAACTTTTGAGGGTTGTTGTGGCGTTTTTGTAGGAGATTTTGGTAGAAGCTTTTTTTATCCAGTAAAATAGATTTTTTTGTATCATTCCTGAGTTGATGATATTTTAGATGGTCAAGTGGGGCTTTGGTTGTTCTCCAGGTGGCCCAAGCTCTGTTTCAAGTTTTGATTTTTGCTTTGGTAACTTTTGTGAACCATGGTGCTGTATTTGATCTAGTTTTTATTGTACGTGCTGGAGCATGGGAATCAAGGATACTTAGGAATGTAGTGTTAGTGATCTATGGCCTCCTCTAATGTTAGATTTTTTAGTTTTGACCAGTCAGCTGCTTTTAATTCATTTTGGAATATAGCAGCATCAAAGTTTTTCCTGTTTCTAAATGTTTTATATTTGGGCTGGTGAGGGTTTTCTGCCTTATGTTTTATGATATAGGTTAGGCAATGGTTGCTGAGGTCATCAGGGAGAGTACCAGCTGTGTACAGTTGGGGTTGGTTATTAACTAGGATCCAGTCTAGAATATTTTCCTTGTTGGTTGGTTTGTTTATCCTAGTGGGAGAGGTTATGGTCTGTTTAAAACTCAGATAAGTTTATATGAGTGAGGGGTGGGGGTCGGAGGAGCAGGGGGTGCCAGTCGGTGTTAAAATCACCAAGAACTATGGTTTCTTGGGGATAGGTAGTGGATAACCAGCAAAGGAGATCTTCTAGGGTATTTAGGTTGTTGCCTGGTGGAATGTATGCACAGATGATGTTCAAGTGTTTGTTTTGGTTAATCTGTAGCTTGGCTATGAGGAGTTCCGCAGTATTGAATTGGGGAGGTTGAATGGTGTCTCTATTAACTGTTAGAGTATTTTTGTAAAGGACTGCTATCCCACCTCCTTTCCTTGTAGCACGGTCTAACCGGTGAATATTGTATGTTAAGTTGTCTATCTCGCCTTCATTCTTGCTGGTTGGGTTCGGAGCCAATCCTCGGCTCCGACTCGGCCATCTACTAAAGCTCGAGAGCTATTTACTGGCTCGAGGCCTCCCCATATCCCACAATGCTTGGCGCTAGATACCCAGATCTCATTTGCCGCTTCAGCTATGAGGTTGCGATTTTACTGGCTCAGGTCGTATTATTCCGTTTTTTTGTATTATTAGCTAGAAATTTACCTTGTTTAGTATATTTAGATTGTCTTCCCTTTTAGTGTAATTAGACTGTGTATCCCCTAGTTTATCCCACCTAGGAAACTCGTTTTTTGTTAGAGAGTCCCCCCCCCCTTGTTTCTTCCCTTTAGTGGCTAACCCCACCCCTTTAGTACTTTATAGGAGTAGTGTATAGCCTTATAGTATTTGTATATTTTTATTAAGGATAGTTGTTGTTGTTATTAAGTGTGTGATAGTTTTGTAGTTATTATTGTTAACTTAACTAGTGCGGGTGTGTGAGTGTTTGTGTGCCTTGTTTAAGCACTAGTTTAATTTTTCTTTCTTTAGTATCCCCTTAACAGTATGTCTAAGGATACTAAAGTTTCAGGCTTCAAGAAGTGTGACTCGTGCTGTCAGAAGATGTCTCTGATAGACGGTCACACTTCTTGTGTGTATTGCTTGGGTTCCCTACACCTGCAGGACTCCTGCTCGGTCTGTCATGCCTTCAGCCTGAGAGTCCTGCAGGAGCGTAGGAACAAGCTTATTTTGAGAGGCTTACTTAAGTCAGAGGGATCCCCAGCGAAGCCTCAGTCGGGGAAATCCTCTAAGCCCGCCAAACCGTTGGCTCCCAGTTCGGAGCCATCGCCGGGCGGAACATCTTCCTCCTCTTTGGTTCCGGCTGGAGCCGACATCTCTAGACCACAATCGGCTCCGTCTTTAGTGTTGGAACCATCTTTGAGCCGAAAACGTTCTAGGTCCCCTTCCCTAGAATTGGTTCGTTCGGCTCCGAGGTTACCATTGCTTCAATCTGAATGAAGCCATAGGTCCCACTCCTCTTGGTCCTCCAGGCTATCTGATCATGACTTGGAGAGGGTGGTCAGTAGACTCCTTAAATCGCAGGCCCTGGCCCAAATGTTAACTAGCCCTTCTCAACAGACTGTGGCTGTTCCGGTGTCTTCAGCAATTCCTCCTCCGACTCCCCCTTTGTGTTCGGAGCCAGAGCTGGTAGGGGCTCGAATCTTGGAAACGTCGGAGCCAATACCACACCTTTCGGCTCCTTCGTCAGCTCTGATCTCTTCATTGGTTCCTTCCTTGGAGGGATCTGGGCGCCAGGACTCCCTTGTCGGCTCCGAGGGGGCGAGTGGCATCAAACCCTTGTCCGACCCCATTCTCCCTCTCGGGGCTTCGGCGCAGGTGAGCTCGGCCCCGACATCGGCCTCGGAGCCATCCCTCCCGGTGCTGGCAGGGGTTCACCTCTCCTCGGAGTGGGGACCTTCTGCTCTGCCTGATAGGGGCACCTTAGAAGTCATGAGGAGTGTGCTGACCCCTGAGGTGGCTCCTCGATCGGCCCCTTCGGCTCCTCCCCCCATGGTGCCTACATCGGTCTCTGCCCACCCTCCTGACCCCAAGCGTGGAGAACAGACACTCCAGGTCGCCCCATTGGGCGTATCTTCCTCTTCCGAGGCCTCCTCTGATCTTTCAGAAGAGCCCCCTCGGAAGAGAAAATGTAAGAGGAAACATGTCGACTCCCCCGAGTCAGTCACGTCTGATACCGACTTGGAGGATTCGGAAGGGTCCCCAAGATCCCCCTCTGAGGATGTCTCCTTTTCAGACATCCTAGAGATCCTTAAGCAGAGGAGGAACTGGACTGCCCTTAACCCTTCTGAGGATGAATTGGTATACCTGGATGCATTTGGTTCTCGCCCTTCCACTTCATGGGTGTCTCTAGCCTTCGACCCGCTCATGGAAGTAGTGGCTCGAAGGGCGTGGTCAGCCCCGGACACAGTGGAACCAACTCCCCGTAGGCCCACTAAGTTCATTACAGCCCCACCCAACAAACAATTTTTGACAAAAGATGTCCCCATTGATGCCATGGTGGTGGCAGCAGCCATGAAGAAGGAGTTGGCTGACCCTTCGGTGCCTGTCCATCCTCCTAATAAAGAGTCTAGGACAATGGACAGGTACGGGAAGTGGATGTTTTCCTCAGCGACCTTTTCCATGCGGTTGCTGAATTATCTGTGCCACTTCACCCGCCTTCAAAGGGAACTTCTCAAGGAACTGGGTGATACCCTTCAGGATCCATCAGCTGTGGGGGCTCAAGATAAGATTAACTCCCAGCTGGCAACCCTTAACTCAATCGTCAACTCCTCCATGCGGCTCATTTCTTATGCAGCCGATGGGGTGAGTAGGGCCGCAGGTACAGGCGTGGCTTTGAGAAGACATGCCTGGATGTGGTTATGTAACTTTGCTGACCCCTTTAAGGCGTCCTTCACCAATACCCCCTTCGATGGTTCGGCTCTGTTTGGACCACAGGTGAAGGATACCCTTAACAGGTGTGAGCAGGAAGGCAAAACTCTCTCTGCCGTGGGAGTCCATTTTTCTGCTCCCTCTAGACCATACCGTAAAGGTCAGAAGAGTGGGAAAATGTGGTTTCGGAAACCCCAGGGAGTCGTGCCTGACACACGTGGCGAGTTTCCCTCCAGGGGCAGGAGAGGGAACAATAATAGACGCCGCCCGAGGGGCAGAGGGGGTCCGCAGAATCAGGGTAGCAGAGAATCTTTCTCTGATAAACCCTTTCAGCACCCCTGAGGGGCTGCCTGACTGTCCACCTTCGGAGGCAGTCAGGGGAAGATTGTCACTGTACCCAGAAGCCTGGCAACTCCTCACCCAAGACAAATGGGTACTGTCCATCATATCCGAGGGTTACAAAATTCCCTTTGTCCACACCCCTGTACAAACAACCAAGTCCCTTCCAGATGTCCCACCCAGTCTAAGGGAACAAGCAGTGCCAGAAATTTCAAAACTGCTAAAAAAAAGGGCCATCCAGCCAGTCCCAGCAGACCAGCAAGGATCCGGAATTTACTCCAAGTTCTTTTTGGTACCACAAAAGACAGGGGACTGGAGACCCATTTTGGATCTCAGCAGGTTAAACAAATCTGTTCAAAGAACAAAGTTCCGGATGGTCACGTTTCAGTCCATTCTACCCTTTTTGGGTCAGGACAATTGGATGTGCTCCATAGACCTTCAGGATGCGTACTACCATATCAAAATGGACAGGCGCTCCAGAAGGTTTCTCCGCTTCCGGCTGGGAGCCAGTCACTATCAATTCAGAGCCCTGCCCTTTGGTCTCACCACAGCCCCCAGAGTGTTCACCAAATGCATGGAAGTGGTTACGGCTCACCTGAGATGGTGAGGATTCCAGGTGTTTCCATATCTAGATGACTGGCTCCTTACTGCTTCCACCAGGCATCAGTTACTGTGAGCCAGGGATTATACCATCCAAACTTGCTCCGAACTAGGTATCTCAATAAATTTCGAAAAATCTGCATTGTCGCCTTGTCAGTCTATAACCTTTATAGGTGCAAGATTAAATACAAAAGATCTGTCCGCAAAACTTCTTCTAGACAGAGTGTCAGACATTCGTGAGCATGTGCAGGTCTTACTACAGTGCAAGAGGATTCAGGCCAGATTTGTACTAAAAACGTTGGGTCTCATAGCAGCAGCAATCATATTAGTTCCCCTGGCTCGTTTTCACATGCGGATTCTTCAGTGGATGCTTTTTACCCAATGGTCCTTTCAGCAACTGCCGATGTCTCACGAGATAATAATCACTCAATCATGCAAAGACCACCTGGCTTGGTGGATGGTCTCCCCTCTACTTCTCCAGAGCAGACCATTTGTTCTTCCTCCTCCTGTTGCCACAGTGACCACGGATGCCTCCCTGATCGGGTGGGGGGGCATTTTCAGGGCAGGACTGTCCAGGGCACTTAGCAACCTCTAGAGTACCACCTGCACATAAATGTCTTGGAGATGAGAGCGGTGCTTTTAGCGTTGCAAGCTCTTCTGGACTCTCTACCCACCGGGACTATTGCAATTCAAACAGACAATATGTCTGTAGTGTGGCACATCAACAAGCAGGGTGGAACAAGTCCTATCCGTTATGTCGAGAAGCACTCAGACTCTGGCAGTTGGCGATCTCCTCTCAACGGTTTCTGATAGCAACGCACATCCCCGGGAAGTCCAACGTCATAGCGGACAGGCTAAGCAGAGCTATTCTCATGCCTCACGAGTGGTCTCTCAATCAGTTAGTAGCGGACAAAATTTTCCGCAGATGGAGTCAGCCTTGCTGCGACCTTTTCGCAACTCCTCCCAACAGCAAGTGCGACAATTTCTTCACTCTCTTCTCCCTTCCCGGCCACTCCCTCAGAGACACTCTAGTTCACGATTGGCTCCGGGGTCTTCTGTATGCATTCCCACCTTTTCCCCTAATTCCCCAGCTAATTCAGAAGGCGACCGCATTGGGATCCAGGATGATCCTCATTGCCCCTTACTGGCCTTGACAAATTTGGTTCCCATTCCTGCATCGTCACCTGCTGGACCAGCCTTGGAATCTGGACCCAGTGCCAGACCTCTTAGTCCATCAGTCGGGTGGACTGCACCAATCCCTTCAGTCTCTCAACCTCACAGCTTGGTTGCTCCACTTCCAACCTTAGCCAGGCTTCCACATATTTCTCAGCCGCTGCGTGAAATCATCCTTTCTTCACACAAATCTACCACCAGGAAGACTTATGCTAGTAAGTGTAAACGTTTCTCTTTCTGGGCAGAGGCTAGGAATATAGATCCCTTTACAGCCCCCGTCCATCACGTTCTAGATTTTTTAGCAGAACTTTTTCAAGCTGGCTCCTCGTCTGCCACCATTAGGGTCCAATTAGCTGCTATTGCAAATTTCCACACTGGCCTGTCAGAAACCAGCATCATGTCCCACAATCTTTGCAAGGCCTTTCTTAAAGGGACTATTTTGCTTAGGCCCCTGGTCAGAGATCCCCTGCCTCCGTGGGATTTAAACTTGATATTAGCTTCCTTGATTCTTCCCCCTTTTGAACCTGCGGCTTCCTGTTTCTTAAAATTACTCTCCTGGAAGACTCTCTTTTTAGTAGCCATCACCTCAGCTAGGAGAGTTTAGGAACTTCAATCCCTCTGTATTCGTCCTCCTTACCTTGTGTTTCATAAGGATAGAGTTTCACCCAGGACTAATCCTTCATTTCTGCCCAAGATACCTTCCGAAACAAACCTGAATCAGGCTATTGATCTACCTGTCTTTTTTCCTAACTATTCTAACAAAGCTGAACAAAAGTTACACCACTTGGACATTCATAGGCAATTACGTTTTTATTTGGATAGGACTAAGCAAACAAAAAAATCAGACCAACTCTTCCTGTCCTATGCTGAGGGCAAACAGGGACTGCCAGTTTCTAAAGTAACCTTATCCAGGTGGTTGTCCTCTATTATTACTTTGATTTATCAACTGAGACATAGAGATCTCCCTACTAAACCTAAAGGTAATTCCACCAGAGCGTTAGCTACTTCGGTAGCTTTTCAAGCAAGACTACCAATGGAATCTATTTGTGCTGCAGCCACATGGGCCACTCCTCATACTTTCATTTCACATTATAAGTTGGATATGGCCTCTAGGAGTAGAGCTGATTTTGGTTCCACTGTGCTCAAGAGTCTGTTCCGATGAGCCACCCAGGACTAAGGTGCTAGGGACGTTGTCCCAACCAGCAAGAATGAAGGTGAGATAGACAACTTAACATTAAGAAGTTATGTACCTACCATAATGTTCCATGTTAATTGTCTTCTTACCGCCTTCTTTCTTGCGTCCCACCCTCCATCCCCCTAGCCTGGACAGACCAAGAAGAGTCCCTTTTGAGGCCTTCTTCCTCTGGCTAATTCTTATCTGGGTTACGTCCTTGCTCTGTTTTACTACTGTAGGTGAACCTTGTAGTTTGGACAGGTGTCCTTGTAATTTTTCTATGGTGTTAGCTCTGCCAAATGAGATCTGGGTATCTAGCGCCAAGCATTTTGGGATATGGGGAGGCCTCGAGCCAGTAAATAGTTCTCGAGCTTTAGTAGATGGCCGAGTCGGAGCCGAGGATCGGCTCCGAACCCAACCAGCAAGAAAGAAGGCGAGAAGAAGACAACTAACATGGAACGTTATGGTAGGTACATAACTTCTTAATCCTGGAGGTAGTATCTTATTGTCAGTAGTACTGGGTTTTAGCTCGGTTTCCATAAGACACATAATGTCTGGGGAGTGGGTTGCTAGGAGGGCATTGAACTAGTGGCAGTATTCATGGGTTGCTTGACTGTGGGGGTTGTGGTAGGGGAGTGGACGTTATTGGGTGTGGGTGGGCCAGAGTTTGGATGAATGTCTCCATGTTTTATAAGGTTATAGTGACAGGATATTCTGAGTTTTAGGAGTTTGTTTATAAGATTTATATAGTCTTTGTCTTTAGGATTATGTTTTGTGGGTGTACAGAGGTGGTATTTTATAGAGGGTGGTTTATTCGGTGTGCAGGGGAAGGTAAAGTGTTTGGTGTTATGTGTGAAGTGTGCAGGGGAAAGTAAAGTGTTTGGTGTTATGTGTGAAGTTGTGGGTGTCTGTTTGACCATTTGGGTAGTGAATACCATGGTAAAGTGTTTGTTCATAGGCAGGGAGATGGTAAAATAGAAACAGTATAGGCGTTTGGGTAATTAGTGTTTTTTTGCTTGTTTGCATTTTGATAGGGGGCGAGCCAGATTTGATGGCTGACTGTACTAACAGGGTGTGGAAGAATGAGAGAGTAGGAAATGGATTAAGGGGGCAGGGTTGCTCAATGATGTGTGAGGTGCTGATTGGTACTTAGCAGGAGGGGAGTGGCAAAGTCTTGTTTAAATTTAGCACTAGTGTACTATAGTGCATTAATTTAGCACTATAATGATAATTTAGATTCTTTTATGTTGATGGCTGCAGAAAAAAGATGCTAATGAACTTAGATTCAGACAAAATAATGAATAAAATTGCAGAAACTTCAGTACTATTAAAAAAAATCTGCTTGCCCCATAAAGTTAATTTGTGATTTGTTAAAATTTGTTAAAATTAATATGAAAACTAAAGAATATCTTATAAGTATTTTAATTATTTAATTGTAATTTAATTGTTTAATGTTAATTGTTCTTAAATAAATAATTAGAATTGTAATGATAGATAATATAATATAAATACTGATTGTTTCAGTATTTCTCATTTTGTTTTATTTTAATCCATTTTCCTTGTTTTTCTTAAGAATTTCAATATCCCACACTGGTTAGTGAAAACTGGGCTAGTGGTTCTGATGGTGCCAGAGTCTAATTCTTGTCCCAGTCTGCTCCAGTTTAGGGCCAACAGATTTTTCATTTGTTGTACAGTTTATTGATACTGTGTGTTCACACTGCTGGTGTTCATGCACTGAATCAGTAAGACAACTGACCTCAAAGAGGAATGTCAGTCTCCCTCACTAATTGCATATGGCCACACAAACACCCAAAACTATTTTGGAGACTGAATATGTGTTCTGCTCTAGCATAACATTATAATGTCCATCTTACATCTGTACTTTCAAAGCATTTTTTATGTGTATCATGTTATTTTTGGCTAGTTAAATTTGTTTCACATTACTGTTCCTGAAAGTGTATTGTACTGCAAAGTACTGCAAGTAATCATAAGCCATCTGAGTAATGGTGTCAAGCTTGACAAAAGTCCACACGACACTGTTCTTCATACGATTTCAAAGTGTTTGATGTTTTTCAAGCTGCTGATGTTTCATTGCAATTTTAATGTGTATTTCTACTTTACTGTATTCTGTATGCCCTATTGTTTTGCATAGTGGACTGGCTCATGGCTGAAAAATGTATGGAGAACTCTGCACTATGTTAAACAAAATTTCATTAAATAAAACCAACAGCTGCTATGCCCCCTTGTTGACCCTGTTTAAATAACTACAGGTGGAGCTCAAAGCATAATAACACCTGTTCATCTAATAGTAATTCTAATAGTAATTATAGAACCATGGCTGCCAGTCCTACAAAGCTATAGGTATAGCTTGCCAGTACAACAAAGGAGGGATCACATGCCAGCTTAATTTAGCCTGATGCCCATCTGCTGTTAGTATCTGCATTTACTCATGGAACATAGGTTTCCCTATCTGCAAGACATGCACACTATCGAAAGAAAGAAACCTTTGCATCTTCAGTTATGTTATACACAATTCTGATGCATCAGCTGATGCAAATGCATGAAAAAATACCTGACAAAACTAATTGCCGTGAAGAGTTTCAGGTAAGCAGTACAAACATGTGCCCCTCTACATGCAATGGTACAGAATCAGAGGCAAGTTCAGGATTATCCTCTGCACTTCTACACTCCTGTTTTTCATTTAGTTTGAAGCAAAAAAAGGAAGTGGCACTGTACAGCAACTGCAACTTTGTACAGAAATCCACGAACACTGAGTACCTTATTTACTGCATATTGCAAAGACAATGTCATCTGTACTTATGGACAGAAATAACAGCATTTATGGTTTCTCATTGCTCCAGCTGGGTGATGAAACTAAAGCAGAAAGGTGTACAATGTAGATATGGCAGCATGCTGTATTTTGAATATCATAAGTATTTAGTTGTTACAGCTGAGATCAAGCTTTACAGCCTGTTTTGCACAGGAACATCAACAAACAAACGTGATGAAAAACTAGAAGGAATGTACAGAAGCATCGTCATGCACAGACCACAAGGAAGGTCGATGGGGCATCAAAGAAAAAGGGCAGAACACTTCACATTCCAGTGCAAAGGACACATTTTTGGTTCTGAACAGTTGAAGTGCAGCATCAAAGTCAGGCCAGACAGCAATTCTCCAAACATAGCCCATGGCAACAGCAGAACACAAAGGCAAAGATTGTAAAAGTTACTCTCAAGTTAAAGAATGCTCAGTAGTTATGCAGGTAGCCTGATGAAAAACAATAACCCTGACTCCTGGTACAGGGAGGGGCAGCCAGGTAACACGTATCATCCTGACCAGATGAACTTGCCAGTGAGTGAATGTGATAGCCTGTTGACCAACAGACAGTGAAGAATAGGGTGTGACACATTGTTATGGGAGCACTAAGTCAAACACAGTGACCTTGAATATATGTAGGTATCTTAACAATAGCATCAGATGAGCTGTAATAAATATCACAGAGGAAACCGTTTTTAAACTGCAGATGCACAGTACTTGTGTGGTACTGATGTCCCAAAGCTGTAACAGCTAAGGATAAGCAGTACAGCTGAAAGTAACCCAAAAGACATATACATATGCATTTATGAAACCTTTGTTCTAGTGCAAAGAAAACATTGACATGTTTAACACTGCAAGATGTGAGGCCATATCTGTGTTTGTTAGTAAATACCTTGTTACATGAAAAAAGGTTGCAAATCAATTTTATGCCATTTGTACAGATCAAGGAAGGTGTCGATGACAAGCTGTACCATAGTAAAGTAATGTCTTTCGGCTTTTCCCGGTTAGGGGTCGTCACAGTGGAACTCCGGTCCGCTCATGATTGGCAATGGATTTTTACAGTGTCGAGTTGCCAGCCCGACTCCCAACTTTCAAAGAAGGCACACCCATTCACGCACACACCTACCTGCATATCTTTAAACGTCACTAGACCACGGGGAGGATATGCAGACTTCACACAGAAGGCGTTCCAGCCAAGAATCGAATGAGAGAACCTCTTGCTGTGAGGCGACAATGGTAACCGCTGCAGCACTGCGGCTCTAAAGGTGTACCATCTGTCTGGCAATTACTGTTTGCATTGTATGCCTCCGTCCAAACTCACTGCTTATGCAAATCACATTATTTATTTTTAACTCATGATAAATACAAATAAATAAATAAATAAATAAAATGTATTCCTTTGTTGACCAGGTTAGTCCCACTAGGCTAGTAGCCTCTTTTCAGGGGAGACACAAGGTAGTATTTATACTATTAAGGGAAGTTTGACCAGGGCATCGTGGGAGCTTCACTTACCTTTTTCGATAGGGGTGGGAGGTTGGCATAATGGTTAAGGTGTTTACCTTACAGACACAAGGTACAAGGTTTGATTCTCATATGGGGTAATTGGCTAGGCTTAAAATGGCCCAGAAGGGCAGTTAGCCTAGTGCTAATCTATGAACCTATGATAGGTGCAGTTGAATCTTTAACATCCACCTCAGCTACCACCGATTCGGGAAAATGGCCCTCATTTTTACATCTGATCCTAAGGACTCTTCATCAAATGGAATGCAGGCATTATGGGTACCACTAACTCTTCTTCACATCATATTGCATAATTTCTATACAACTAGCAACAAATACATTCAAGTACTTTCATCAAAATACTCCCCTCCCTGAATCTGATCACATAATAGCATCAGTCTGTCTTAAAGACACACTATAACATCCCCCAAAAACCCCTTAAGTAGACTCACTTACTGCAAAACACACACCAACCAGAAGACAAGTACACAGATAGATATGACTTATCATGTACATGTTAGAAGAATGCAAGACGCTGCTGTATATTATGGCCTTGTGCTCACTATGAATGATGCATAAATAAGACAAAGTCATTTTCTTTAACAGTTGGCTAACTGGTGCCATTATAAGCGCATGTAGCTTGAGTTAAACTGGCAGCAGTGTAAACTTAACCAAAGTCACCTCCTCTCCACGACCAAAGAATTAACCACAAGAAAAAACACCTCCGCAAGCATGTACCATGAAGGGTCTCCTCCAGTAGACTCTTAATATTTCTCGTACCACAAAAATGCTGTATCACGAATAAGAAATAAATTGATTTATTAAAACACCAAACGATAAAACAAGCACAGTGGGATTGTTTTATCGTTTGGTGTTTTAATAAATCAATTTATTTCTTATTCGTGATACAGCATTTTTGTGGTACGAGAAATATTAAGAGTCTACTGGAGGAGACCCTTCATGGTACATGCTTGCGGAGGTGTTTTTTCTTGTGGTTAATTCTTTAGCAGTGTAAACTTAGTTACAGACCACAGGTATTGAAAATATAACTTTAGGTAGCCAATAAACTAATTACTGAGTTAAATGGTTAGCCATGCACCACAAACCAGCAATGCTTGGGAAAGTTAATTAGGACAGGGCACCACCCAAAGTGATACAGGTCAGTTCTGACAACAGGATGGCAGTATTACGGCTGTTGTGGTTGCAGTTTACTGATGGGTAGTAGGAAAGTAGAGTCGCATACTAAAAACAATTGGCCAGTAATGCACGCAGCCTGCTGTACTGATCCATGCATGGTACGTATAATGCACTCACTATGATTCTGAGGTCATAGCAGCTTTACAGTACACATGACAGAATCATATGCCTCATCAGTCTGTTCAGTTCAGCATCACACATAGTAACCTCTCAGTGCTCCTCTGCACACTAAAGACCTTAAATTATAAACATGAGTTAGGACCAAAGACGCAAAATCAGGGACAGTTTTTAAATCATACTAAATTCAGCTGGAAATTCCATTGAATCGTATTACTTACATCACAATGCATTTTCTCAAGAATGGCAAATCCATAATGTTTGCCTGTAATCCACAGTGATTTCCCATGTAATAAAAATTTAATGCAGCGACCAGGCAAAACTGGGAAGACAAATGATGGGTTTTCTGTAAAAAAGACACATTTGAGAGCAATTGACAATGGATAGGGCAGCACCACAGCTGAAGTAGTACTATCACTATAGTAGGAGTACTACTTCAGAATAAATCTCCTACAGTAGTCTTCTCTAGTTTGGCAGAAGTGATGACATGCACTGCATACCTTGATCCATAATCAAAATGCCTTGCCTAGCACCACCACTTACATAAGACTTTCTTCAACTGATATTCTCATAGTAATTAGTATATCATACAAACTGACTGTCTTGTCTAATCACTGTCCAAATGCTGTTTTCTAAATATTTACATACTTCATACAATGTGATTACTCTCTGTAAACATGGATAATATCTGTTACTGTACAATGGGCCATCACCTCTGCTAAAATGTCCTTATTCAGACAACTTAAAGTGCTACATAAAGGCACCTGCATGCTTTACAGCTTTAATACACTAACTTTGTAGAAACTGGTAGTAAATGAGACATTTGTATATAGAATGCCTGTGCTTGCTTGGACATAATTAAGCACAGACTGATTCCAAGTATGCCCTGCCAAAAACTGTCCTGGGTGAAGGTCTACCATTGCAAGATAACCATCATCACAATGAAGGCCTTCCTGTTTTCCCTCTATGGAGTCCATAAAAGGTACTTGAGACCTGGCAAAGGCCTGGATGTGGGAGCTGGAGTCCATGAATCAAGCTGTCTCTGCATTGTGGATATGCCAGGTTGATATTTCCTTATTTCCTTATATCAGTCTAGTGGCAAGCTGTACTTTTAGCTCAGTGCTGCACATTCAGTGGCATGTCTCCTCAACAGGCACATCTGTAATATAGGCATGACAGCAAACCACAGAAGGTACATTTGGTTACCATGTTGGAATAGCCAGTATATGTACCACTGAAGCACAAAAGGGAAGTTAGACTGGCACAAAGTAGTTTTATATAAGGGTGTTCATCATCTTTCATGGGTGCTATGTTTATGCATTCTACCACTGTGAAACAGCTGTGTTGCTTAGCTACAGGGATGGAAGGTAGCCATTCCTTGCAGTTTCCCTGCAAATAATATTTAGGCAGAAGCAGATCTGAAGACAGTGCTCTGTAAAAGTAATTCTACATATTTTTGGAGCAATAATAGGACACAGTTGTGCCTCTAACATGCTCATATCTCTTAGTTGTCCTGATTTAGCATGAGGTGTGTTAACTTTTCATAAATTCTTTTTGTGTCATGTAATTCACCTTGTCGGGGGGGGGGCATGCATAGCACATGCAAATTCTGGTCCACACTTTAAAATGGGCAGAACGTATCTTCTGTATGGGTGTCAGCATATTGTTCTCTTTTTTAATACTTTAAAACAGCAGAAGAAGCAGTCTGTTTACAAAAACAGATAATGCATGGTATTATGCAGGTCAGACAAGCAGAACCATACAAATACTGTAAATTCAGAAACAACAGTGTGCACATGATCTTTAATATCTGTGTTTCTGAAGTATAGCCAAATAATCCACTTATGCTATTCTGACAAGGTCAAAAATGGCTACAGCTCATGGGGCTTGAGTTTATTACCCTGAATATTCCCATAAAGACTTAAAAAGTAAAAAGAAAAAAGCTGTGGGCATTCAAAAACCATGTAGTGAAACACTGGTATATCCTTAAGGGGTCATTTGCATATAGGCCACGAGCCTCCAACTCAAGAGGTTTAAGGTACTACAAGTGAAGACTCTAGCTTGCATGGGTCTTTCTTAAAGTTTATATATATAGATATATATATTTATCTGTGTGTGTGTGTGTGTGTGTGTGTGTGTGTGTCTTTTGTACTTTTGAACAAAATGCTCCCATATCATTTGACGACAAGCTTTGTCAACAGAAACAGATGGCCAAGAGATGCACAAGATCGACAATCACTGGGCAGGGGAATATACTCTTTCCCTGTGGACTGTGCAATCTTGGACTTAGTATATATAATTAGCAGGAGTCTGAGGGGCTCCCTCCTGCAAAAAATAGTTTTTATTTTGCATGCTCCAAGGTTAATACTTGGAACATGCACAACAGTTTGTCGACATCTTCTTGTAAACATTTATGTGATGTTTCAGGTGTTGATGCTTCAGCCATTTGACTTAGAGCACTATATCCATATATATACACAAACACGTGTTTGTGTGTCTGAGTGCATTTATATATATATATATATATATATATATATATATATATATAAACATATGTACATCTTTCTCTCTCTCTCTCTCTCTCTCTATATATATATATATATATATATATATATATATACACACACACACACACACATATATATATATATATATATATATATATATATATATATATTTATATATATATATATATATATATATATATATATATATATATATATATATATATGGGTCTACTTCTATTTGTCGAAAACACACTTTTTCGAAAAACAGAAGATCAAACCCACTTAAGCAAAAGTCCACTACATCAACAGTGCACTTTCACAAAAGCCGATTCACCGAAGCAAATTACAGTGGGGATAAGGAAATATATCCTTTTCCCCACTGTAGTGTGATCTTAGAGTTAGTATGTTTAAGTAGGGAGGGTGTGGGGGGGAAAGCCCCCCACATGTGGGGTCAGGGAGGCTTGCCCCACTGCAAAATAGTGTTTAAAGTAGTTTGTTTTGTATCGGCTTTTGCAAAGGTGCACTTTTGCTTAAGTGGGATTCTATGTTTCTTGTTCAAGATTGTGAAATTTCACTCAAGTAACGTAGACCTATATATATATCTATATATATATATATATATATATATATATATATATATGTATATATATATATATATAGGTTCATAGGTTCATACTAGGCTACCTGCCCTAGGGCATTTATAAGCCTAGCCAGAGTGTGTTTGGCTTTCGCCACCCATTTTAAATTAATTTTGCTATGCCCTTTTTCGAAGTTAGTATACTGTGCCCCTGTCTAACAGTGACACAGAAGTGATACCAGGGGTAAACCTACGATCTCCCATCCACTTATCAAGATTCCTCTTGAAGAGAGTCAATGAGGGACTCTGCCTAACCTGGACTGGGATTTTATTCCAGAGTGAAGGGGGCCTCTGGGTTATGAATATGTCCCTCCAGCATGTCCTATTTATTTCAGTGCTGAGGTTCAAGTCTCTCGAGCGCGTAGCTCGATGGGATTTGAATTTTCTGAGGTGCAGCATGTCCATTCATTCCGGGTTGGACATGGCTTTATACGTCAGATCGCCTCTGAGCAGGCGGTATGCCACTGAGTAGAGCTGGAGTTTCTTTAACCGGGCAGCATATGGCATCTGTTTGAGCCCTATGATCCTCTTGGTGAGGTACTTTTGGGGTCTTTCCAGTTGCTGCAGATGTCTGGTAAGGTACATTCCAAAAGGGGCATTGTACTCAATTATGGGCCTGATGAAGGATGAGTAAAGAGGCACGATGACCTCCCCTGATCTAGATGTGAATCCCTTCATGATTAGGTGGGCTATATAAAATGTTTTTCTAACCACTTTGGCCATGTGGTTGTCAAATGAGAGATTGCTATCAACTTGGGTCCCCAGGTCCCTAATTACTTCTTTTGTACTTAATGGATTACCACCTATGGGGTAATTTGTGGGCACTTTGTTTTTGCCAAAGGGGATGACTATACACTTTTTGGCGTTTAGCTTGAGGCCATGGCTCTGGCACCAGTTGTCTGTTTCTATGAGGCCCTTTTGGAGGATGCTTGTGTCGGCTGGAGAGTCGATTATGGCGCCCAGTTTGCAGTCATCTGCGAACTTAGTCAGCCACAGTCCTTCCGTGTTGGCCTGTACCTCCGAGAAATATATACCGAACAAGAGAGGTCCCAGGACTGAGCCTTGTGGGACGCCACTTGTAACTGGTTTGGAGTCTGACATGGCTCCAGCAATTCTAACCATGTGGGTTCTGTCCTTGAGCCAGTTTGCAACCCATCTAGTGACATAGGGGTTTATGTTTAAGCTGGTGAGCTTATCTATAATGCCCGAGTGGGGTATTGTATCGAAGGCTTTTGCGAGGTCCAGGTAGGCTGTGTGGACCACCTTCCCCTCGTCAATGGCCTTGGTGACTGTTTCAAAGAAATCAACCAGGTTTAAGAGGCAGGATCTGCCCTTAACAAAGCCGAACTGGGTAGGATCCAGTGTCTGTAGGTCCCCAATATCTTTATTTATGAGGTCCATGATGATCCTTTCCATAGCTTTGCAGACTAAGCTAGTCAGGCTTATAGGGCGATAGTTTCCAGGATCCGTTGAGGCACCACCTTTGTGGAGAGGGACCACTGTTGCTGTACGCCACTCTTTGGGTACATATCCTGTAGTAAGGCTAAGATTGAACAGTAGTTTTATGTTTGGGTTTAGCTCTTCTTGGAGTTCATGTAGGATGCGGCCCGGGACACCGTCTGATCCCATTGATGCTGTGTTTTTTGCTTTGGAGAGGGCAGCTCTTACCTGAGCATCTGAGATGTCAGGGGGGCAGCACTCTGCTGGGATAAATATTTGCCTTTTTGGTGGGGAGGGGGGGGACAAGTTTGCGCTGAACCTGTCATCTAGGATGTTGGCAATGTCTGTGGGTTCGGTATATTTTTTGTCATTTTGGACTAATTCTGAGCATATCTGGGAATTCCCACCCAGGTTCCTAACATAACTAAAGAAAGCCTTGTGATTATCCTTAGTGTCCTGTGCAATTTTTCTCTCGAAGCTGGCCTTAGACGATTTTATGAGTGCCTGTAGTTTTTTGCTAATACTGATCAGAGATGCCTTCCCTTTTTGGGATTTTGCTCTATCATGTAGTAGCTTCCTCCTTCTATTGTATAGTTTGTTTATGGCTGGGGTCCACCACACAGGATGTCTGCCTTTGGAGGATTGGGTCTTGGTTTTATTTGGGATTGCATGATCCATGCATTCCTGAAGGTGTTCATAGAATGCGTTTATAAAGGATTCTGCGGTCTGGGCCGTATTTTCCACAGGCCCGGGGGCTTTGAAGGATTCCACCTCAGTTTTGAGGAGTGTGAAATTTGCTTTAGAGAAGTTTTTCACTGTGGTTTTCAGGGCAGGGGGTGGAGTCGGGATGTGAATATCCAGTGAGATTAGTTTATGGTCTGATCTTACCAGTGAGGGATACACTTCTGGTCTGGAGCATAGAGTCCCCATGTTGGTGATGATCATGTCCAGTATGTTTTCTCCTCTTGTGGGAGTTGTAACAAGTTGTTCCATAGCGTTCGAGTTTATAAATTCTAGGAACCTTTGGGCTAGGGTGTTGGAGCTAGAGTAATGCTCCCAGTCTATGTTTGGGTAGTTGAAGTTAAATGTTCGAATCTGTAAAGGTCGACCTTTACAGATCGAAAAGTTAAACGTTCGAAGTTGTAAAAAAATAAATTAAAACAAAAAACAAATAAAAAGGAAAGGGTTATAGCAGGGGGGTAAGCCTCCCTTCACCCCCCACACCCCCCGCTATTTAAATATACCACCTCCGAGATCGCACTTTAGTGAACGACAGTGAGGAAATGGGAAATTTCCCATTCCCTACACTGTAGCTCGATCTTGGATTTGGTATATTTAAGTAGGGGGGTGTGGGGGTGCAGGGGGGCTTGCCCCCCTGCTTAAACCCTTTATTTTTTTTTTTGACTTGTGATTTTTTTTTTTTTAACTTTTAAAGAAATTTGAATGCTTAACTGTTTGATCTCTAAAGGTCGACCTTTAGAGATTCGAACATTTAAGCGTTAGTGGATCTAATGTAGACCATAGATATATATATCTGTGTGTGTGTGTGTGTGTGTGTGTGTGTGTGTGTGTGTGTGTGTATACATATATATATATATATATATATATATATATATATATATATATATATATATAGGTTCACTTTATAATCCCGAAATCCTGAAATACCAAATTTCAAAATCTCAATATCATAAACCCGAAACCTTAAAATCCCGAAACCCCAGAATTTCAAAATCGTGAATCCTACACTAACCATACACCACACACATACACACACCTTCCCCCCACACAAACACACAAACCTACACTACATACAAGCAGGGGGGCAAGCCCCCCTCCACCCCCCCCCCATGTGGGGGGCTGCACCCCCAACACCCCCCTACTTAAATATACTAACTCCAAGGTCACACTACACAGATAAACACATGAAAACACCACCATACAAGCTACATTCCCCTCGCACACACAAATCACAGTAACAAAACACACTAAGACACACTAGAGCCTCTAACCCAAACCCTTACACATAAATAGTTACCTGAACTTCCAGCTATCCATTCACAAACTGCAACACCAGAAGCGCTATTTCAACATCTGCAGACTTGGGGATTTTGAAATTAGCGTTTCTGGGGTTTCCGAATTCTGAGCTTTCGGCTTTATAAATTTACATTAGGAGGTTTGCAAAGTAAGTCAGAAAACCAAATGTGTGTATAGAGAGAAACACAGGTAAATACACAAATTCCAGCACCTTGAATGAATTCCAATAATACATTCCACCATGTAAAGGATACTCAAAAATTATTTTTATTCACCATAAACTAGTTTCATTGCTACCTGCAACTTCAACAATATGAATAATGCATCAAAAACAAGTGGCTACTATGTAAAAGACTTAAATCAGATCATATATCCGATATTAATGAAATTTAAAGAGACATTTACAAAGGAGTGGGCAAGTGCTTTGTACAATATGCTTGTTCATATAGAAATAATAAACATTATTAGAATAACATCCAGATTCAGGAAGCTTCAAGCTGGACTTTCATTTAAGTGTAAATACCCTTTAATATTCACATAAAGCATCAGATCAAGTATTTGCCATGTGCATTTAGTCCAGAGGGAAATAATGGTGTGGTTAGTAAGCGATTAAATGCAAGTTGGGTGTATTACTCCTTAGTGTGACACTATAAACGTTTATAAAGTACACTGTATTTTTGTTTACATTTTATGTCATTTAAATGTAAAGCTATGCTTTCTTTAAACATCATTGAAGTTTGTCCTATATAAAAAGGACCCAAACATGTAAATAATCATCTAGAATCACATTTTATGAAATTTCATATTTTAAATGTACCAGGGCAGTTTTTAGGTGTAAATAAATCTGTAAATTGTGTTTGCAGTAACTATATTTTCACAGATCCTGCTGACTGGTAGGAGTACACCTGCATCAGATTCCATATGTGGATTACATTCATTTTATTATTTAGCAAATATCGCCTCCATATTCTTTCCTCCTTCTTTAGCAGAATACTAGACATTGTATGATTTGTCAGTAAAACTGACCAATGATGCTTAGTATCACAAACATACTTAATGTTACTGTGACATTCTTCCTTTGGGCCAGTGACCAAGGAGCCTCAATCCTCACCACTGACACTAGTGGGGAGCGTTCATAGTGAGGAAAAATAGACACATACAGTATTTTCAGATGCAGCTCTCTGCACCAAGTAAGAGCACACAGAGAATGCACACTCCATTCCTGCGGCGAGGCTTTCTCTCCAGGCCCCAAATAAAACTCTCCACTGGTCACTGTACAACTGAGTCCTTAGCCAGGTGTTCTAAGCCAAGTCCTCTACATCCCCTTTGTGAAATCAGTACTCTCACTGTCTCTGTTCAAACAGCTGTCATACACACTGTCTTTGAGATTTGATTTTCACACACACACACACACACACACACACACACACACACACACACACCTGGAAAAAGCTGGCAGAGCTTACCCGCTCTGCCATTTCCACCAAGACTGTAAGGTAGTTTTGCTACCAGCAGAACCGCTGTAGCCAGCTACCTTAAGGTTCTTATCAGGGTACCCAATTGCACTTAGTAAAATCAATATTTATACAAATGGTAGTTTTTAACCAAACAGCAAGACTTTCAGGAACATGGAGCCACAGTGCCACTAAATAAATGCAAGTACTTTATGAGGTTAAATATTTTCCAAAAGACCAGCCACAGTGAAATGTTTAGATATATTATTATAGGTTCATAGGTTCATACTAGGCTATCTGCCCTAGGGCATTTATAAGCCTAGCCAGAATGTGTTTGGCTTTCGCCACCCATTTTAAATTTATTTTGCTATGCCCTTTTTCGAGGTTAGTATACTGTGCCTCTGTCTAACAGTGACACAGAAGTGATACCCGGGGTAAACCTACGATCTCCCATCCACTCATCAAGATTCCTCTTGAAGAGAGTCAATGAGGGACTCTGCCTAACCTGGACTGGGATTTTATTCCAGAGTGAAGGGAGCCTCTGGGTTATGAATCTGTCCCTCCAGCATGTCCTATTTATTTCAGTGCTGAGGTTCAAGTCTCTCGAGCGCGTAGCTCGATGGGATTTGGATTTTCTGAGGTGCAGCATGTCCATTAATTCCGGGTTGGACATGGCTTTATACGTCAGGCACAGATCGCCTCTGAACAGGCGGTATGCCACTGAGTAGAGCTGGAGTTTCTTTAACCGGGCAGCATATGGCATCTGTTTGAGCCCTTTGATCCTCTTGGTGAGGTACTTTTGGGGTCTTTCCAGTTGCTGCAGGTGTCTGGTAAGGTACATCCCAAAAGGGGCATTGTACTCAATTATGGGCCTGATGAAGGATGAGTAAAGAGGCACGATGACCTCCCCTGATCTAGATGTGAATCCCTTCATGATTAGGTGGGCTATATAAATGTTTTTCTAACCACTTTGGCCACGTGGTTGTCAAATGAGAGATTGCTATCAACTTGGGTCCCCAGGTCCCTAATTACGTCTTCTGTACTTAAAGGATTACCACCTATGTGGTAATTTGTGGGCACTTTGTTTTTGCCAAAGGGGATGACTATACACTTTTTGGCATTTAGCTTGAGGCCATGGCTCTGGCACCAGTTGTCTGTTTCTATGAGGCCCTTTTGGAGGATGCTTGTGTCAGCTGGAGAGTCGATTATGGCGCCCAGTTTGCACCACAGTCCTTCAGTGTTGGCCTGTACTGCCGAGAAATATATACCGAACAAGAGAGGTCCCAGGACTGAGCCTGGTGGGACACCACTTGTATCTGGTTTGGGGTCTGACATGGTTCCAGCAATTCTAACCATGTGGGTTCTGTCCTTGAGCCTGTTTGCAATCCATCTAGTGACATAGGGGTTTATATTTAAGCTGGTGAGCTTATCTATAATGACCGAGTGGGGTATTGTATTGAAGGCTTTTGCGAGGTCCAGGTAGGCTGTGTGGACCACCTTCCCCTCGTCAATGGCCTTGGTGACTGTTTCAAAGAAATCAACCAGGTTTAAGAGGCAGGATCTGCCCTTAACAAAGCCGAACTGGGTAGGATCCAGTGTTTGTAGGTCCCCAATATCTTTATTTATGAGGTCCATGATGATCCTTTCCATAGCTTTGCAGACCAAGCTAGTCAGGCTTATGGGGCGATAGTTTCCAGGATCCGTTGAGGCACCACCTTTATGGAGAGGGACCACTGTTGCTGTACGCCACTCTTTGGGCACATATCCTGTAATAAGGCTGAGATTGAACAGTAGTTTTATCTTTGGGTTTAGCTCTTCTTGGAGTTCATGTAGGATGCAGCCCGGGACACCATCTGGTCCCATTGATGCTGTGTTTTTTGCTTTGGAGAGGGCGGCTCTTACCTGAGCATCTGAGATGTCAGGGGGACAGCACTCTGCTGGGATAGATATTTGCCCTTTTGGTGGGGAGGGGGGGGGGGGAGAAGTTTGCGCTGAACCTGTCAGCTAGGATGTTGGCAATGTCTGTGGGTTTGGTGTATTTTTTGTCATTTTGGACTAATTCTGAGCATATCTGGGAATTCCAACCCAGGTTCCTAACATAACTAAAGAAAGCCTTGTGATTATTCTTAGTGTCCTGTGCAATTTTTCTCTTGAAGCTGGCCTTAGACAATTTTATGTGTGCCCGTAGTTTTTTGCTAATACTGATCAGTGATGCCTTCCCTTTTTGGGATTTTGCTCTATCATTTAGTAGCTTCCTCCTTCTATTATATAGTTTGTTTATGGCTGGGGTCCACCAGACAGGACGTCTGCCTTTGGAGGATTGGGTCTTGGTTTTATTTGGGATCGCATGATCCATGCATTCCTGAAGGTGTTCATAGAATGTGTTTATAAAGGATTCTGTGGTCTGGGCCATATTTTCCACAGGCCCGGGGGCTTTGAAGGATTCCACCTCAGTTTTGAGGAGTGTGAAATTTGCTTTAGAGAAGTTTTTCACTGTGGTTTTCTGGGCCGGGGTGGGGTCGGGATGTGAATATCCAGTGAGATTAGTTTATGGTCTGATCTTACCAGTGAGGGATACACTTCTGGTCTGGAGCATAGAGTCCCCATGTTGGTGATGATCAGGTCCAGTATGTTTTCCCCTCTTGTGGGAGTGGTAACAAGTTGTTCCATAGCATTTGAGTTTATAAATTCTAGGAACCTTTGGGCTAGGGTGTTGGAGCTAGAGTAATGCTCCCAGTCTCTATTTGGGTAGTTGAAGTCACCCAATATAATGGTGTTTGGAGAGACCTTCATATTTTCCAGTGTTCTCAGGAAGGCCGAGTGGGGTTCCTGGGTTTGGGAGGGTGGTCTGTAGCAGGCTATAAACTGGAAGGCAGTTTTACCCACTGTTAGTTGCACATGGATAGTCTCTGATGCTTCGTGCTTTGCCACCAACCTGGAGGTGTGGGTATCTTTGATGAATATCGATACTCCCCCTCCTTTTGTGGTTCGGTCCAAGTTTTGGGCCCGAAAAGCATGGTATGAGGTATAACCTGGTAGTGCTGGGGTGCTCTCGGGAGCCCTGAACCAGATTTCTGTTACTGCACAGATATCGATGTTCTCCATGCTAAGGAGAGTTTCAAGTGCGTGCATCTTGAGGTTTAGACTTCTGGCGTTGAGTAGCATTACTCATAGTTTCTTATCCCTTGTGATACCTATGGAGGTGGGTTTGTCTTTTGAGCCTTGCCTAAAAAAGGCACTATGGGGGTAGCAAGAGCCTTTGCCAATATCCGAAAGCCCAGGGGGGACAGGTGCAAGCCGTCCCTAGCGAAGCATCGTGGCTTGTCGAGCATATCATCCCAAGCTGACAGGCATTGGAGCCTCTTTGAATGACACCAGTACTTAAGCCAATTGTTGAAATTGATCATCTTATTAATTATTATTATTATTATTACTATTATTATTATTATTATTAATTAATTAATAATAAAAAACATGAAAATACTGAGTATCTATTTACAATAAACACCAGAGTTTCAATCACAAGAAGTATAAAAAACAACACTGATGGAAAGATCTCAGACAGAAAAAAACTACATTTAGCTAATCTTACTATATTTTTCTAACTGACTTTAGAATTACTTACTAAAGCAAGGCAAGATGAAGTGGATGAGTGTCTTGTCAAGTCCAAAAACAGAGTGCACACCTCACATCTCTCACTACTATTCACATTCAATTTCAGTACTGGCTACAGAATGACATCACAGCTGGTCACCTGACTGTGTAGTTCCCACACTACCCTCTCACTAGAAACTAAGCCTGGATCTGGCATTGACGTATAACAATACACACATAAAACTTTAGCTAAGGTTTATTACAGCATCTGAAAACTGTAAAACACTTCTAGTACTTCCACCCTTCCTGCAGAAACTAGCAAGCTATTCTCTGGAACCCCAGGGTAGCCCAGACACTATGTCTCTGTCTGCATTCAGACCTGTGAGATAAAATCTTTATGGTCTAAATCAAGTCATTTAATTTCAGGCTATTTTTCTTAAGGTTAGCTGGGCTGAGATTAAACCTTTCCCTATCAGTATCCTCTTTTACAATATATACATTTCATCAGTTACAACATTGCAATCTGACATACATGTGTATTTCTTTTCTGTCCAGCAGTACCCACTGTTGATGCATTTTTAACACAAGCAACTTTACAAATACATTTTTAAACACATGCATCTGTACAAATCAGTTTGATATTCAAATGATGTATAATTCTTTACAAAACTCTAGCTAGCTATGCTGGCATATGTTATACATGAACTGCCTTGCTCCCTCTGGCACAGCTGGCACTACCTCACATCATCACCCCCCCCCCCCCCATGAAGACTGAAGCTAATTTTTCAAGTGACCCTGGAGGAACGTTGCTTGAGAGAAATTAGCCTGTTTGGGAACTCATTAACCCTTACCCTGTTTTGTCAGCCCATCTGCATTGGCATTGCTGACCCCACTACAGTGCTGCACTGTAATTTCATATACATGCAACGCTATGCTCCACCTTAATTACTTGGTATTTTGCTGGTTGGCTTGATGTAGCCATGTTAAGGGATTGTGGTCTGTAACCACAGTGAAGTTACTTCCATACAGATAGGGCTGAAGTTTTTGCACTGCCAGTTTATGGCTAGATATTCTTTTTCTACAGCTGCATAACATTCCTCCCTGGGTTGGAGTCTACGGTTGAGAAATACAGCAGAGTGTTCTTCTCCCTCTGAGGAAACCTGGCTGAATACAGCCCCTACCCCACGGTTTGAAGCATCCACCTGCACAATAAATTCTTTGCTGTAATCTGGACTGGCTAGCACAGGGTATCCTCCCAAAGTCCCTTTAAGCTTTTGGAATGCCTGTTCACAGGCTGGGGTCCATGCAACCTAATCTGGCCTGTTTTTCCTCATAAGGTCTATGAGGGGAGCAGCTATTGTACTATAATTGGGAACAAACTTTCTATAGTACCCAACTGCCCTCAAGAATGTCCACACCTGTTTTTGGTAACAGGGGCAGGCCATGCCTGAATAGCTTCCACTTTGACGGTTCTGACTTGATCTTACCACTCCCCACTTTATGTCTCAGGTAGGAGACCTCTGCCATAACCACCTGACACTTACTGGGCTTAATGGTCAACCATGCCCTTTGCAATTTGCCCAGGACCTCCCCGACATGATGAAGGTGCTCTTGCCAGGAATGGCTGCAGATGATAATACCTCCAGGTAAGCAAGGGCATAATCTCCTGCTCCTGCTAATATATGACCTGCCAGCCTCTGGAAGGTCAGTGGGGCATTTTTCATCCCAAAGGACATCTTTGTGAACTCGTATAATTCGGTAGGAGTCACAAAGGCTGACCTTTCTCTAGTGGTGGGAATCAAGGTCACCTGCCAGTAGCCCTTGGTCAGATGAGTAGTGGTCAGATACTTAGCCCTGCCCAGCTGCTGTAAAGTTTCATCTGTCCTAGGCATGGGGTAAGCATCTGACTCTGTGTGACTGTTTAATTTTCAGCAGTCCACACAGAACCTGGTAATGCCATCCTTCTTTGGTACCAGTACCACTGAGGATGCCCAAGGATTGATTGACTCTTGGATTACTCCCAATTCCAACATTTCCTGTATCTCCTCCCCTAGAGTCTGTCTGACTTCCTCAGGCACACTATAAGGGGCCTGCTTGATAGGTATTTAGGGTCCTGTATCCACATGGTGCTGCACCAGGTGGGTGAACTCAAGTTTCCTAGTGAACATGTCCCCAAACTCCTGTACCACTGCTCAAATTTCTCAACTCTGGATAGGAGATAGCCACTGGGACATTGCTACCCCTTCCCCTGAGGTGTCAGTCCAAGCCTGACTGAGGGAGGTCAGTCACTAGATCCCCCTCAGACTCCTCATGCCACCTGCTGCAAATATTCAGCACAAGGTTCTCCCTATCATGGTAAGGCTTCATCATGTTAACATGGTACAGTCTGTGCCCCTGCCTCCTGCCTACCAGTTTTACCATGTAGTTAAGATCACTGACTTACTTATCACTTTGAAGGATCCTTCCCAAGCTGCCTGTAGCTTATTGTGTCTGACAGGAATGAGCACCATAACATGCTGTCTCACAGCATACTGTTGGGCTCCAACATTCCTGTCATACCAGACCTTTTTCTGCCGTTGGGCTCCTGCCAGGTTCTCCTCGGCCAGGCCCATGAGTTCCCTAAGCCATGACCTGAGGTTTAGGACATATGCCACAGCAGAATCCATGTGGGATTCATAGTCACCCTCCCTCTCATCAAGAATCAAATCCAAGAGCCCCCTCACCTTATACCAATACAGCAACTCAAACGGTGAAAAACCTGTAGATTCCTGAGGTACCTCTCTGTATGCAAAGAGCAGATGGGACAAATATTTGTCCCAGTCTCTCTTAAACTGGTCTGTAAATGCTGTTAGCATGGTCTTCATTGTAGAGTTTAACCTCTCCACAAGACCATTAGTCTGAGGTGGTAGGGGATAGTCTTTAGGTGTTTCACTCCACAGCACTCCCACAGACAAGCCAGCAAGTGTGACATGAAAATGGCACCTCTATCAGTAAGTATTTCTCTTGGGAAACCTACTCTGGTTCATAGGTTTATAAGTGTGTATTAGGTTAATGGCCCTGGAGCCTTTACAAGCCTAGCCCATAGAATTACCCTAGCATTGTGCCACCTGACCTTAGTTCTCAGTGCCTCTGTCGAGTAGAGCCACTGAAGTGATCCCTGGGGTGAATTTTCTATTTACCATCCACTCATCAAGATTTCTCTTGAAGAGGATCAGTGAGGTGCTCTGTTTGACATGTATGGGAAGTCTATTCCATAGCATGGGCAGTCTCTGGGTTATAAACCTGTCCCTCCAGCACATTCTGTTGATTGTGGTAATAAGGTTGAGGTCTCTAGAGTGTGTGGTGTGGAGGGATTGGGATTTCTTTAGATGTAGCATTTCTAACAGAGCTGGGTTAGACATGGCTTTGTAAGTCAAGCAGAGATCGCCTCTAAGTAGGCGATATGAGACAGAGAATAGTTGGAGTTTTTGGAGTCTGTCCATATAGGACAAGTGTTTAAGGCCTAGGATCCTCTTTGTGAGGTACTTTTGCGGCCTCTCCAGTTGTTGCAGGTGTCTAGTGAGATACATGCCAAATGGGGCATTGTACTCGATGATTGGCCCAATGAGGGAAGAGTACAGGGAGACAATGACCTCTTTCTTTCTGGATGCAAAACCCTTAGTAATGAAATGCGCTACATAGAAGGACTTTCTGACCACAGTGGCAATGTGGTGATCAAAAGAGAGGTTGCTGTCTACCTGTGTTCCCAGATCACTTATAAAGCCTTCTGTGTTCAGTGGACTACCATTGATGTGGTAATTCATGGGAACTGGGTTTTTCCCAAAGGGGTTGATGACACATTTTTGGCATTGAGCTTAAGGCCATGGTTGTGATGTCAACATCACTTGGGGAGTTAATAATACCTCCCAACTTGCAATCGGATGCGAACTTTGTCAGCCAAAGTCCGTTTGTGTTGGCCTGGACTTCAGAGAAATAGATACCAAACAGGAGAGGACCCAGGACCGAACCATGTGGGACTCCACTCATAACTGGTCAGCAGTCTGACTTGGAGTCAGCTACTTTTACACTGTGGGTTCTATCAATAAGCCAGTTTGCAACCCACCTAGTGATATAGGGGTTGATGCCTAGCTTAGTGAGTTTTTCTATGATTCCTGAGTGGGGAATGGTATCAAAGGCCTTGGCCAGATCAAGGTAGGCTGTATGAACCACCTTGCCTTCATCCACAGCTCTACTGACTGACTCAAAGAAGTCAACCAAGTTGAGCAGGCATGATCTACCCTTCACAAAACCAAATTGTGTGGGATCCAGAGTTTGGAGATTCCCTATAACCTTGTTTATTAGGTCCATGATGATGCATTCCATAGCTTTGCATATCAGACTCTTCAGGCTAATGGTGCGATAGTTCCCAGGGTCTGTAGTCACTCCATCTTTGTGGAGAGGGATGACTGTAGCAGTATGCCATTTGGTAGGGATAAAGCCTGAGGTGAGGCTGTGATTGAACAGGGCACACAGGTGAGGTGCCAGTTCACTCTTTAGTTCATGTAGAACACAGTCAGGGATATTGTCAGGTTCCATAGAAGCTGTATTCTTGGCCTTGGATAGTGCTGTTTTAACGTGTGCAGCAGTAATACTAAGTGTCTGGCAATTGACTTGTATTGTTATCGGTCCTTTGGGGGGAGGGGTAAAGTTGGCAGTGAATCTCTCAGCCAGTATATTGCCAATAGCTGTTGGCTCAGTATAGGAGGTACCATTGTGCAGTAACTCAGAGCAAATCTGGGTACTGGCATGGAAATTCTTTACATAACTATAAAAGGCCTTGTGGTTGTCTTTACTATCTGCTGCAATTCTGTTTTCATAGCTAGCTTTGGAGGATTTGATGAGGGTTCTCAACTTTTTGTTGAGGCTGATAAGGGAGTTTTTTTGGTCTTGGGACTTCACCTTATTCCACATCAGTTTCCTCCTTTTGTTGTAGAGTTTGTTTATGGCAGGGGACCACCAGACTGGCTTCCTTTTTTTGCAGGAGAATGTCTTGGTTTTATTGGGTATGGCGAGATCCATGCATTTGTGTACGTGTTCGTACAATACATTGGTGTATGATTCGGTGGTCATACAACTATTCTCCATTTGCATAGGTGCCATGAAGTTAGCCACCTCTGTTTTTAGGAGCCCAAAGTTAGCTTTGGAGAAGTTTTTCATGGTGGTTACCTTTGCTGGGGGTGGTGTGGGGGTGGGAGGGATGTGGATTTCCAAGGTGATTCGTTTGTGGTCGGATCTAACCAGTGAGGAGTTTACTAGTGGTGTAGAGCAACGGTTGCCCATGTTAGTAATGACCAGGTCAAGGATGTTGCTACCTCTAGTGGGGTAAGAATGAGCTGGTCCAGGGCATTGGAATTAAAGAATTCCAGGAAATGTTGGGCAAGTGTATTAGTACATGATTCGTTTTCCCAGTTACTGGAGGGGTAGTTGAAGTCACCCAGTATGAGAGTGTTAGGTGGGACCCTAATATTCACCAGGGTGCTTAGGAGTGTGGAGTGTGAGTCTTGGGACATAGTTGGGGACCTATAGGAATGTGGAGTGTGAGTCTTGGGACATGGCTGGGGACCCTATAGCAGGCTACAACCTGAATCGCTGTAGTACCCAATGTTAACTGCACCTGAAGTATCTCTGAAGCATTATGTTGGGCTACCAGTCTGGAGGTGTGCTCATCCTTTATGAATATGGAAACACCACTGCCTTTGGAGCTTCAGTCCAACTTCTGGGGCCAAAAGGTGTGGAATGAGTTATAGCCTGGTAGTGCAGGGGTGCTTTCTGCTGCCTTAAACCAGGTCTCTGTTACAGCACAAATGTCGATGTTCTCCATTTTATGGAGTGCTTCGAGCGAGTGCATTTTGAGATTTAGACTTCTAGTGTTGAGCAGCATGACCCTCAGATCTGCTGAAAATATCTAACAAAGCATTTGCCACATTCTCTGCCTTGATGGAGCACAGAGCCACCACCTCAGGGTATCTTGTAGCATAATTTACTACCACTAGAATATATTTCTTCCCTGTGGAACTTGAGGCACTCAGAGGCCCCATAATATGCATAGCTACCCTCTGAAATGGCTCCTCAGTCATAGGCAATGGCATCAAAGGAGCTTTGACCTCATCTCCTTCCCTGCCTATTTTTTGGCACTGCTCACAGGTTCTGCAGTACCCTGTCACATCCTTTGCAATCCCAGGCCAGTAAAAGTTCTGCATAATATATCTATTGGTACACTTTATGCCCATATGACCTGCAAAAGAAATGTCATGGGCTATGGCTAGAAGTGCCATATGATAGGCTCTGGGCACTACCAACTGCTGTATTATCTCACCCTCTAGCCCTCCTTCATGAGTCCACTCTCTGTACAGCAACTCTTTGTTCCAGTATACAGACTTCCCTTTTCCTTGAGAATCAGGTGCCTCCTTAGCTACCTCCCTCAAGCCTCGTAATGTATGGTCCGAGAGCTGAGTCTGTCTCAACTCTACCTTTGTGACCCTTCCCAGCCCCCTTCTACAGGAAGTCTGGTATCTTCTGAGAAGAGTGCCTTACCATCAACCTGGGTAGTACCGCTCACGGCTGCCCTTGCAGTCACCCTGCCCAAGGGAACATCAGTACCTATCTGCAACTATGGCTCATCTTTAAGCTCAGGGTAGCTTCTTCCCTGAAATAGCCACCAGTCCCGGCTTCAGGTGTGGAGTCTGTCTGGGTCTCTCCAAAGCTACCAGACCCACATGCTTGTCTTTAAGCTTGATTGCATGTAACTGCATGTACATAAGGTACTGCATTATCAAAATCATTCCCTATCAAGATGTCTGCAGGGATATCCTCAAACACACCTACTTGCTTCCTTCCTTTAACATTCTCCCAGTTAAGGTGAACCCTGGCCAAATGTATTTTGAATGGTGTCTCTCCTAAAGCTCTGACTGGAGTGGACTGCCCAACAAAGTACAATTGCAGGCCTTCACACTGGTTATATCAGAGGCTGTGTCTCTCTTGGTAGTGGCCAGTTTTCCATCCACTAAGAAAGGATACAAACTCCAGTGATAGTTTGGTACCTCTGTTGTCTCCACAGAACTTACCACTGGCATGCTGTTATTCTCACTTGCTGGCTCCCTCACCTTTTCCTCCCCATATTGTTTCAGTGAACATTTGTATGCTACATAGCCCCTCTGGTTACATTTTAAACATCTAAACTCTGATCCTGGCTGTGTATCTGAACTAGTTTCTTCACCTTTTACTGGTGGTCTCTGTTGGGGTGGTTCCCTTATATTCATGTGCAGCACTGGGTATTCCTTTCTTTTGCAGTGGTGCCCTGCTTGCCAAGTAAAGATCCCCTTTTCTCCCCAGCTCATATGCAGAGTTACATTCCCAGTCTGTCAACCAGATTCTCATGTCCTCAGGCAAAGTGCTAAGAGCTTGGTTCCCTCACCAAAAGTTCTTCCAGCCTTTCGAAAGTGGTGACCTGACACCTACACACCCGGCTATGAAAATAAGTGCTTAGCTCAGCAATATAATCACATACACTTTCATCTGCCCTACATCTATGCTCAGGATTTTTTTTCTGTAAGCTTCAGGTGTTAATTTTAAATGTTCCAATAAACATTGTTTAATCTTATCATAATTTAAACAATCAGTATAGGACAATTTAGAAACAGCAGTTACAGCTTTACCATGTAGTAAGAGGGTCAGGAACCATACCCAGAGCCCTTGAACATCATCATACTGTCTACATACTCTTTCAAATATATGAATAAAACTATCAAAAGTATCACCTTCTGTATACTGTCGAAGAAATTTACTGACCTTTGTTACTTCTGGGGTTTGGTTATTCACTTCCCCATTATCTCCATGTTCCTGTCAAAGAGTCAGCATTTCCCTCTCATGTTAATGCTATTTCTCATTTTGTTCAGCCTCCAAATGCTGCAGTCTCTCTGCTGATTCTAATTCTGCATGTTTTGCCTCCAGTTCAAGTCTCTTGGGTTTTTAAGTGATCTGAGGAAAAGATTAACTGTTCTGTTTCTGAGGGCTGCACATCCCAGTCATCAGACTGGTTGTCGTCCTGATTGGTGATCTGTCCTGCAGCTGTGCTAAGCCTGAAATCATTTCTTTTTTAGTTAGATTGGCATGTATCAGTCCTTTGGATTTGCACACCTTTGCCATAATCCTCTGCTGACATGTTTGCTTGCTTTCACTGACTAAACTAAATAAATAAATAAAATTGTTGTGAAAAATGAAACTCTGCATATTTACCTTGTGGCTTCTAAGAGTATACACACCTTTAGTGACAACTGCTTATAGGCTTCAGACATTCATAGGTTCATAGGTTCATAGGTTGGTACTATCCCACCACTGCCACCAATATCCAGCATCCCTCCTTTGGGCCAGTGATCAATGAGCCTCAATCATCATCACTGACACCAATGGGGAATGTTCAGGGTGAGAAAAATAGACACACACAGTATTTTCAGATGCAGCTCTCTACACCAAGTGCAGTTTCCCTTAAGAGCACACACAGAATGCACAGTCCACTCCTGGAGCTGGGCTTCCTCTGCAGGCCCCAATAAGACTCCCACTGAACACTATAGAACTGATTCCTTAGCCAGGTGTTCTAAGCCAAGTTCTCCACCACCATCTCTGTGAAATCATTGCTGTCAGTGTCTCTGTTCAGAATAGCTGGCACACATACTCTCTTTGAGATTTGATTTTTATACACACGTACACACCTGGGAAAGGCTGGCAGAGCTTGCCCACTCTGCCACCTCCACCCAGACTGTAAGGTAGCTTTGCTGCCACCAGAACACTCATAGCCAGCTACTTTAAAGGCTCTTACCAGGGTACCCAATTACACTTAGCAAAGTTAATACTTTTATAAATGATATTTTTAACCAAGCAGCAATACTTTCAGGGGGTCTATATTAGAACATCAAAGTATTACTACTTTGAATGTTATAATATTGAGCCTATTGCATCAAACGCTGAAAATAGCAAAGCTGCAGAATATCGAATACTTTCCTAGGGAAAGTATTTGGTGGGCCGTTTATGCAGATTTGCTATTTCCTCGACTGTGGAGCAAAGGTTACGGACCGGGTTAAGGTAAGTGTACGAACGAAGGTGAGTGTGTGATAGGGACCTTAGGGTTAGGGAGCAGGAAAGATGAGTGTGTGATAGGGACTTTAGGGTTAGGGAGCAGGTAAGGTGAATGTGCGATAGGGACTATAGGGTTAGGGAGTGGGTAAAGTGAGTGCGCGATAGGGAGTTTAGGGTTAGGGAGCAGGTAAGGTGAGTGTGCGATAGGGACTATAGGGTTAGGGAGTGGGTAAGGTGAGTGTGTGGTAGTTACAGACCTTAGGTTAGGGTTGGGTTAAAGTAAGTGGATAGCCAGTACTGTATGTATGGTTTAGTGTAGGGTTTTGTGAAGTGTATGTGTGTGGATTATGTATTTTGGTGTGCTTGCGTTGTGTGTATGTGTACTAAGGAAAATCATAGAGCCAAATCAAGTGGGCCCTACACTCAAGAACATGTGGACAAAGACAGGGAATCCTTAGTTATAAATTTATCACATAAGGACATAAGGACCTTAGCTATGATGAGAAACAAGTATTAGAAAAGGGCTTATCATTTATACCTAGCCGAATGAGTGAACATACTGATAGTGTAATAGATGTGAAAATGTTTGTGAGAAATCTGCAACTAAGACTTGATTATGGACAAGTCGATAGAGATCGAGCCATAAATAATTTTAAACCAGTGAGCACATATTTTCCAGCCTTACATCCAGTGATTGATACATATACAAGATTAGTGGAAAATGACTTATATGATTATTATTCAGCAAGAAGGTTGAAACAATGTAATAAGTTTAGTAAAAATAATTTGACCTTTAAACAGAGGAAAGCCCTACAAGAGTTGAAAGATGATGATAGCATAGTAATAGTACCAGCAGACAAGGGGGGACCCTTGGTAGTTATGAATACTGAACATTATCTCAGAAACATGATAGATATGTTAAATAATGATGGAAGCTATCTAAGGTTAGATATTAATGATGTACTTACAAGAATTTTTAGGGTCTATGACACCTTAGATGATTTATTAAAAAGCAACTTGATTAAGAAGGATTTTTATAGATTTCTTAAAGTTGACCATCCATTAATTCCTATCTTAAAAGGACTTCCTAAAGTACACAAAGGGTTAGAGAATCCCCCTATGAGACCCATCGTCTCAGGACGTGGATGGCTAACAGAACCATTTTCCCTTTTTGTAGAACAACATCTTAGAGCAGTACTAGAAAACAATGTGAATATCTTGAAGGATAGTAAGCAGTTCCTGTTGGAATTATATGAATTCCTTTCAAGAGAAGAGAATTATGAAGACTATTTATTAGTCACATTGGATGTGAAAAGTCTCTTCACGGTTATACCCAATGATGTAGGTATTAATAGTGTTTCTAACTATCTTAGAAAACATGCAGACATGGACACTCAGTTCATTGAACTACTAACCATGTTTTTAGAAATTATATTAGAGAATAACATCTTTATTTTTAATGAGAATTTATACATACAAAATGATGGCGTAGCTATGGGCACGTCTTGTGCCAATAGCTACGCCAACATAGTTATGGCCCAATGGGAGAATGAAGAGCTGTTTCACCTTACTTCCTTTAAGAATCATGTTACATTCTATAAGAGGTTTGTGGATGACCTCTTCTTGGTTTGGAAAGGAAATGAAAATAGTTTGCTAGATTTTGAAAGGGATATTAATGGTCTAACAGATTTTTTAAAGTTTACTATGTCATATTCATCAGAATACATCTCTTTTTTGGATGTAAATATAATGAGATTAAGTAATGGAATCGTAAATACCTCTGTACACAGGAAAACGTGTTTTAGAAATTCTATCTTACATAGAAATAGTATGCATCCCAAGCATATTTTCGACAACGTAATCAAGGGACAAATGATGAGAGCATCTAGGCTCAACCCCACAGAGATAGGTTTTATTGATGAAGTTGAAGGGTTGAAGGGTAGATTACTAGAAAGGTCCTATGGTGTGAGAGATGTGGACAGAGCAATAGATGAAATACATAGGCTAAGAGATACAAGAGCACGTCCATATTTCTCCAGTAGAGTGGATATAGAAGATGAAAAGGATACAAATAAAGGAGAAAAAGATTCAGTGGTCAGTGTCTCCCTATATTATACGAAAGATGTGAGTGAGGTTAAGAATATACTAACTAAACATTGGCATTTGTTAAGACTAGATGATGATATTTGTAATCTGATTGGTGAACAACCAAGGTTTAGCTATAAGAATAAACCTAATTTGAAGCGAACATTATGCCATAAATTTACAAGTGAACATCTAACTCCCCACACTAATACTATTCCCTGTAATAGCTGTAATCAATGTACCTATATTAACACTGACGTACAGTTTAAGTCACCTGCTACAGGACAAATTTTCAGCTTCCTAACAGGCACCACTTGTAGAACAGACAATGTGGTATACTTAGCTCAGTGTGGCTCCTGCGAGTCTTTTTATATAGGAAAAACAAATAGACAGCTAAGGGAGAGAATAAGGGAACATAACTATAGTATAAGAACAGGAGATGAACGGAATGCACTAGCTAAACATGTTAAAAGTAAGGGTAGTGCGCATACTTTTACATTCTTGGTTATGCAATGCATCACTCATACGTTAAGAGGAGGGGATGTAGAAACACTTACCCTTGAACATGAAACTAGGTGGATCATTCGATGTAAATCTGACCACCCTCCAGGTCTGAATGACAAAATTAATATCTATCCCTTTCTCAAGAAAAGGAGATTGGGGAGAGCGTTTAAACATTGATATCAAATATAGACGTTCTGTGTTTACTAATTATAATATTTCTAAGGCATATTTCCATATTAATATATGGTCTTATATTTATTAGGATAGAGGTGCAATATGGTTTAGAATTATAGCTTTTGCTAATGTACACTTATGTTTCGTACACTATACGTTTCTATGAGTCTAATACTGTTTATAACATTTTTAATAGTCCTGAAACCCCATAAGTCAGGGATAATACCTTTACTAAGTATGCATCTCAAAATCAAAGACAATACATTCTCCACAGTATATTTTTGTGGATATTGACCTTATACCAACTTTTATCTGAGAGATATATTATATTAATTAAGATATGATACCATCTGTTGGTTTGAGGGAAGTACTGCAACTGCTAAGAGATAGTAAAAATGCTTTAGTAGCCATCTAAATCAGTATAGAGACATAGAGGTACATTATGTTATTTTAGATGAGTACTAGTTTATAAGTATTTCAATTATTGTATGTAATGATGTGGTTTTAGTTGTGTTGGTGATTTATTATTGAGCCTTTGAAAAGTTGTTTTATGTCTCGAAGCACCTTAATATTGTGCTGTGTTGGCGCTTTACCTTTAAGCCTATGAAAAGTTGTTTCAAGGCATTTTAACATTGTATGTAAGTGTTTAATTACATTTTTAATTGATCTGATTATTTAAAGGCTGTGCCCAGTAAACTATTTTGTACAGTCTGATGAAGCCCTCCATGGGTGAAAGCGCTTACTGGTTTTAGAATAAAGAACGTTCCGTTTATATTTTGTGGAGCTATTGTTCTTTTCTGGACGAGCAGATTTTTGTTACGAACATTTTAAGAAGTACTAAGCCGCTGTGTTCCTGCGCTTTGTGAAGGTCTATTTACTTGCTTTTAATTTACAGCAGGAACACTTTCTCTTGGTTGGGACGTTGCAGCTACCAGATATAGAAAAAAACTACATTTACCTAATCTCACTATATTTTAATAACTGACTGAAGAATTACTGTTCTCTAGTTACTTACTAAAGCAAGGCAAGATGACGTGGATGAGTGTCTTGTCAGGTCCAACAGCAGAGTGCACACCTCACATTTCTCATTGGTATTCAAATACAGTTTCAGTGCTGGCTACAGAATGACATCAAATGTGGTCACCTGACTCTATGGTTCCCACACTATCCTCTCACTAGAAACTGTGACAGGATCTGGCACTGATGTGTCACAATGCACACATAGAACTTTAGCTAAAATTTATTACAGCATCTTGAAGCTGTGAAACTATTCCAGCACTTCCACCTTTCCTGCAGAAACTGAGAAGCTATTCTATGGTACCCCAGGGTAGCACAGATTTTGCATCTCTGGCTGCATTCAGACCTGTGAGATAAAATCTTTATGGTCTAAACCAAGTCATTTAATTTCAGGTTGTTTTTCTTAAGGTTAGCTGGGCTGAGCTTAACCCCTTCCCTTCTAGTATCCTCTGTTAAAATATATACATTTCAGCAGTTAACAACAATACAGTCTAACATACATGTATATTTATTTTCTATTCAGTAGGACCCACTGTTGATACATTTTTAACACAAGCAACTTTACAAATACATTTTTAACACAAGCATCTGTACAAAGCAGTTTGATATTCAAATGACATATAGTTCTTTAAATTACTACAGCTAGCTATGCTGGCATATGTTACACATGCACTGTCCTATTCCCTCTGGCACAGCTGGCACTACCTCACATCATCACAATTACTTCTGTAAAGAGATAAAAACATATAGAGGTATGTTTGTCTGGCGGCTGCTGGATGGCATTAACCTGTGAATGTAATACCGACTGCCATTCCATACCACCCAACAGTCATTAAGGTAACATCTCTGCATAACCGACTTATCCAATAATTAGTTTATGTCAACATAAATCACCTCAACCTCAAAAAAAAAAAAAAACATAAAAGGTCAGAGGATACCGGGGGGAAAATTTGCCCCCACAGCTATACCCTTTATCAGCAGAGAATTATTGGAATTTTTTAAATGTATATAGAAATGGTATAAGCATAAAAATCAAGCTTTTTTGCAAAAGGTGTTGTAACATGTACTATGCTCCAGAGACAGAATGTTAGAGTTAGATTATCTGATATTAACCAGAAGTGAGCATAGAGTATGGAGGAAGCAGGCAAAAAAATAATAAATAAATAACACAAGTGTTGAAGCATACAATAGACTGGCAAATGAGGCATTGGATAGGCTTGCTGAAATAATAATCATAACCATATGGAACTTAAATGCTGTAGTTAGAAGTAATGGAAAAGTTGCAAACTGACCGAGAAAATGGCTGTAGAAGTTACCGAGGAAAAGAATGACAGGGAAAGTGCATTAGACAAATATCTCTGCTGGTGGGTGGAAGGGACGAAATTGAAGATAAGAGAAAGAACTCTGTATAGAATGTTTTTAAGGAATGTGATAACAGATGTAGAGCTGCTTTGTGCCTTTATATAATATTGTATAACAATGTATGAAAAAATTGCCACATCATGATAAATGTATAGCAGTGCCATTTTAAGAAGTAATATGCCCCATAATGCAGTGGGTCTAGAATCAGTTGAAGATGTATTCACAATGGGTGACCTGTTAATATCATTGTTACTGTGCTACCATTTTGTACTACTGTAAAGTTACCAGTTTTATTGAAAATGCTGGCATAGCCAGATGTTAGTGACATTTCTATTTAACCTGACTGGGTAACCGGAGGCATGCATCATTACATGGAGGAATTACAAACAGAGAATAAACTTGACAGGAGAAGGAATGCAGGTATTGTGTAAAACTTATGGCTTGAATATAGGTACTGGACATTCAAAAGAGGCAAGAAGATACATAAAAAATGTCAGAGAAATATATAACTGTTTATTTGCAGTGGGTGTGCAAGCTAATACAAGGAAGAAAAGTTAATTATGGAATATTTTTCAGAAAGAGAAATCTGCAGTAAGGTTTTGGGAGAGTGCAGGGCCACCTCTGGGAAGATAATATGTGTGAGAAGTATAGTGAAAGCCTTGGGAATAATGATAAAGACACGGCAACATTAATTCATTTTGGCAGCAAAATGTAGTACTATACATGTTATGAAACTGAAAATGTTTTGAAAAACTAAATACAGGAGCAAAGGTGGACAATAGAAAATGATCACTGATTAGAGATTAATGATAAGGAAAATAAGTGTGATTATGATAGTACAAGGATCTCCATGAAAATACAAGGATGTAGTTCAATACAATGAAATTAATTAAAAAATATGACTGGATTTTAACTATAATTAAATGCATGATGGAAGTGAAACTGAGTCTTTAGTTGGTTAGAGTACACAATAAAATATAAAAGTGATGATGTAGTGGAGAAGATGTATTTGGTCCTTGGAAGAAGGAAAGTAACCATTTTCAAATACGGCTGTCTTAAATAAGTTTAAAAACAAGTCACATGGGTATTGGATTTGACTAATCAGTACTTAAAGTGGTATATATACAAACATACATTGTACTAGTATTGCAACATTGTTTATACATGAGCAGTTAAATATTAATATGTATATTCATCACTCAACAACCATTGTAAGATATAAAATACAAATATATATATATATATATATATATATATATATATATATATATATATATATGTTATCCTAAAGGTTTTTTCCTTGATGTTTGATGACATTTATCCTACCTGACTAGAATTAAACCTGTTCTACTATTGTAACTCACCGGACTTCTACTTGAATAGTCAGTGAGTGAATAAGTAGTCGGTGAAAAACGTAAATGGGCAATAAAAAATGAATAATAAGAACTAAATGATACGTATAAGGACTGAAAAATAAAATATATATATATATATATATATAAAAATGTAATAATTGTAGTGAAGAATATATACAATATGTACCTATTCAAAATAAACATAAATGACAGAAAAAACAAAAAGGTATTGATAATAATAACTGTACAATGGAATACCTAACAGCCCTGTCAACCTCAATGTATTTAACACCTATTTAGGTGTATATTATGACATTTGTCAATTTCAAAAAAATATATATCATAAAATATATCATAAAAAGTCAATTAAACTTGTTTTTAAACTTATTTAAGACAGACATATTTGAAAATGGTTACTTTTTAACTTTTCCGAAGAAGTTGAGTTAGTTTCTCGATAAAAAGTGGATTTTATAATTGCACACTTAAAATAAACAATTTTACTTTCAATGTTTTACTCATGCTACGCGTGTGTATGTAATTTGGCTGTACAC